>NC_089815.1:20350821-20650821 GCF_029633855.1 Hoplias malabaricus | reverse complement strand
GTTTGTTGTATAAATGTATTGACGATAGTGTGGATGATTTTACACTTATTAATAGTGTGCATGATGTCAATGTTAAACGTTTACAAAATTTCAAGAATCAAATGAATATTGTTAAATCAACATCGCATGATTGGTGTCATTTGACACAGTTATGTATAGATTCTGACGAATCAACCCTTGTGACTATTAGTAAATTACTGTCTCTCATGCCTAAGCGTGAAAATGTGGTAAAAATTGGTTATGTGCTTTGTCTATGTACATATATAATAGACATTTGTGTGATAAAACTTTCAACAAAGAAACCAATTGATGTTTGTAAAGTGATTGAAACATTTGTTGAATATCTAGTTGAGAAAAATGTAGATGTGTGTGCAAACTTTTTAGATTTCATCGATGCATTGTGAATAAAACAGTCAAACAAACAAATCTGGGGTTATTATTTTCAACAATGTCATCTATCGACAAATCTTATGAGAACGGTATATTACACGCCGTCTAATTCTGGTTCATTAGGCGGTAAAAATCGTTTGAAACGGGGTGTTTTAGAGAATACAGGATTGTGTCTGTCTGATCAACAGGTTTCAGACTGGTTAGCTGGAGAGGATGCATACACACTCCACAAACCCATATGACATAATTACAAAAGAAACCGGGTTATAGTATATGGCATTGACGCTCAATTCCAAGCTGATCTTGTTGATATGAGTGCGTATTCTAGGGAAAATGACGGATATAAATATATGTTGACATGTATTGACGTGTTCAGCAAATATGCGTGGGCTCGACTGTTAAAAAATGAGTCTGGTATAGAAGTCTCAAAGACATTTGCGAACATATTAGAAGAAGGCAGAGTTCCTCAAAAGTTACAGACTGACAGGGGTAAAGAGTTTTTCAACAAATATTTTCAAAAAATTAGTATCGAAAAACAAAATCAAACATTTTGCTACAGGTAGTGAGCTAAAAGCCAGTGTCATAGAACGGTTTAATAGAATGCTAAAAAGTCGTATGTGGCGTTATCTAACAGCTGTAAACTCCAAAAGGTACATTGATGTTTTACAAGATATTATGAGCGGTTACAACAATAGTTACCACCATAGTATCAAAACAAAGCCAACTGATGTGACGAAAGAAAACGAATCTAGCGTGTTTAAAACGCTGTATGGTGTGAGAAACAAATTAGACAAGAAAACCATATTTAAGTACAAGACTGGTGACGTTGTGTGTATTTCTAAAGTCAGGGGTCTGTTTACAAAGGGGTATGAGGAGAACTATACATAGGAGTTTTTCACTATATCAGACTGTATCCGACGACAACCACCCGTTTATAAATTGAAAGATTATGACGGTGACATTATACACGGTCGTTTCTATGAAGAAGAGTTGCAAAAAATCCACATGTCTACAGAAAAAGCATTCAAAGTTGAAAAAATTTTGGATAAAAAAAAACAGGGTAAAAAAACAAAGGTTTTAGTGAAATGGTTAGGTTGGCCGTCAAAATTTAACAGCTGGGTTCCTGAAAATGATGTTGTGGACATACAAAGGCCTTAAAAGGTGTTGTACTTTGTGAACTAGTTCATTTACATCAAAGGACAAATATGGGGGACAATGGTTTTTGCGTTACACTGCCGAGCAATTCGTCTATGTCGGTGTACCCCGATAATCAAATTTCTAATTATAGAACAAAACTAGCGAAACCAATCGATCTGAAAGGTGACTGGGAAGTAGGGGTGATAGAGTTTCAATACCCACGAACGTGGACAACCTTTTGTGAGCTAGATGCCACATTTAGCGTAATTGATAAAAAATCAGGCAAAACAACACAAATAACTCTACCTACAGGGTATTATAACCATATACCGGCATTAGTTGCTGAGATTAATATCCATCTAGCAGACCATTCAATAGGTCTTGTTTATGACCAAATAAGTCACAGGTTGTTTATTAAGACGTTATCTGATATCGGTTTGATATTTAATGGTAAACTAGCCATCATCTTGGGTTTTAAACCGGGTGTGATACTAGAGTGTGTAGTTAAAACAAATGACCCGGATGTCGTACAGAAAGAGTACGCGCCACACCCTGTCGACATCTATGGTGGTTTCTACTCAATGTTTGTTTACACAGACATTGTTGATAACCAATTAATTGGAGACAGTTTTGTACCCCTGTTAAGATGTGTACATATATCAGGGAACAACCATGATATTGTCACAGTTAGATACAGTAAGCCGCACTACGTGTCGACAACAAAATCACAGATAAACGATATCGCTATAGAAGTGAAAACCGATCAGAACCAGCACATAAATTTTTCTTATGGGAAAGTGGTTGTAAAGCTACACTTTAGACCTGTAAAACAAGGAATTAGGTTTTGAAATGGAATCTTTCAACAGACTGGCCATGGATCCTGAACGTTATGTTTCTTACTATCAAAGTCAGGCCGGAGGCCACATGCCCGGCTATACAGGTAGCCCAACAATGTATGGTGCGGGATTTGGTGGGATTTTTAGAAATTTATTCAAAATGGCTATACCGTTGTTCAAGAAGGGTTTTAATATAGCCAAACCACATCTAAAAACAGCTGCTAAAAACATCGTAAGCGATGTTGTCAGTAGCGGTCTGACGCGTATGATGGCACACAATCAAGATGGGTCGGGCATGTTGGTGATGGCTCGAAAATCTGTGAAACGACCCCCTGGTAAGAGGCGTGGCCGTCCTGCTAAGAAAACCAAGCTTGAGATGAAAAAACACATAGTGTCAAAAAGAAGGAGTAAGGGGAAGCAGACAACAACCTCGACCTGTAGGAAATCTGTTAAAACCATTTTCTGATCATGGCTCTACTTCATCGCATGTCTGAGGAGTGTATTAAATCATAACTGGACTTGTTTACAGTACCTTTAACACAAACCTCTATTGAGAAAAACACTTATGTCGAAATTCCGCCGCTGTCAGCAATATCCGACACTGCCCCACTGGAGTTTTTCATAGCCGGCCATGGTGAAGATTATATGGATCTAAATAACACACTATTATACCTTCGTCTTAAAATCACAAAACCTGACGGAAGCGACATTGATGACGGAGCCGCTGTGGGGTTGATAAACTATCCTGGAGCTACAATATTTTCACAGGTCGACGTGTCCCTAGGAGACAGGCTGGTATCACAGAGTTCAAGTACCTACCCATACCGTAGTATGATAGAATGTCTCGCCAACTATGGTCGGGACACCCTGGAAACTGTCTTCTCTGCAGGCCTCTTTTATCTGGACACTGCAGGGCATATGGATGAAACAAACCCCGCAAGGAACAATCGCGGTTTGGCAAAGAGAGCCGCATTTACAAATGCTAGTAATGTGGTAGAACTGCTGACCCCGATTCATAGCGACATATTTTTTTAGGAGAAATTGATGCTTAACGGTATTGGAATAAAAATTCGCATGACACGTAATAAGGATGATTTCTGTCTAATGCGGCATGACGCGTTAGCATACAAAGTGAATATTCTCTCTGCTTCATTATTTGTCAAAAAACTATCTGTGTCACCAGCTGTAAGGTTGGGTCATGCCCAGACATTGTTGTCAACAACGGCTAAATATCCCATTGACAGAGTGTGTCTAAAAAATTTTTCCATACCCGCTGGAACACGTGTTTCTAACCAAGAAAATTTGTTCTTGGGGACTCTACCTAAGTCTATGATAATAGCCATGGTTGATAATGATACACACTCATCTGATCTTCCTGGTGAACATTGGCTTGCTATCTACATAAGTGAAGACCGTGTCGGGTGTTTTTTTTGACAGTTTTGGAAATGCACCTACCTATGACAAGTTCCCTAAAATTATTAGTGATTTCCTTAAAACAACATGCACGACTTTGAGGTATTCTACCAGACAAGTTCAAGATTTTACATCAACGACATGCGGTCAACATTGTGTGTTTTTTCTATACCACATTGTTAGACTGTGTAATTATGAAGAAGTGATGTCAAAATATGGTTTTAATTTAACTAAAAATTACAATATGGTTTCAGCCTTTGTGAAACATTTGTATCCGTGTGTTTGTAAGAACAGGTCGTTTATTTGTATACAACATGTTCAAAAAGGAGAGATGTTTATTGTATAGCCCTGTGTAGTGTAAAGCTGACGAATAAAAACACTCATTTTCAAAAAGATTTTCAACTCTGGTTCGTTTATTTACAAATATACATGTAACAATAATAAAACAACAAATGACAGTTTTTCAAAAAATGTGAAAAATATTCAAAACAATCAAGTAAACAAAACAATCACACATCAGATAAAATAAAAATAAAATATATAACAGTTAGAAGTTTAACCAAACACTTCTGTCTAAAACGGGGGAGAGACATCTGGGGTGTTCAACACTCTTAACAGGCGATTGCAAAGTGTCTTTCACTGGTGTAGCATAATCAGCAGACTTTTTATTTTTTAACAAATTAATTTTTTGTCTGACAAACGTATTTGGTATGGTAGAAAGAGGTATGTTTAAAACAGCAAAAGCCTCTAGAAACTCGCTCCACCCCCGAGGTCTACGATCATCGCTAACACGGTGTGCGGCGGTGATGCTTTTTACCAAGTCCAGAATATGTGACCCTGGGATCGTACGTCCATTTAAGACAAATTCTCCTAATTAATTCCAGGAAGACACATCTTTTGATTTAGACATTGTATCTAAAACATACTGAACATTCTGTCTGCTTCGTGAAGATACATTTCTAAGAACATCATCGGTTATGGAATGTTTGTTACCAGTCTGATCGACAACATTTATTTCCTTATTAACAGTATCCGCAGGCGGCAATGACAATGTTAAAGTATTGGTCTCCATATCACCATGTTTAGCGATGGTTAAATATCTCTGTAACACGGATGTATAAAGTTTGGCCATTTTCTATAAATTGTCGGACAGCGCCCGACTGTTATCACTCTTTAACTTATCCAACTGGTGCTGAGGTACCAAAAATAATTTTTCAGCGTACTCCATGTCTTCAGTTTATCTCCCTGCTATCAAGCTTGCTATGAATGGTAAAGCAACGCTTAACAATGGTAAAAGAAAGCCGCCTTTCTGATTAATTATTTTCTTTTTCCGTGAAACACCAACCTTTTTATTTGCGATAAATTTAATTTCAGACTTCTTCTTCTTTAACTCACGATATTGTGTTGATGTGAGAGGTACGGTGCCATTAAGAACATTAAGGGCAACCTCGCACAGAGTTAAGATAAGTTCATTAGACGCCGTTTGTAAAATAACACATCTCTGTGCTGGTGTGGCTTTAAATAAAAGTTTAAGAAGCGGCAGGTTTCTATATAGTCTGTCCGACATACTGATCTATCTGCGTATTTTCGGAATGTAAACAACAGGCGTGTTTGAAAGAAGATCTGTTCTGACACGAAAGTTTTCAGGAGTCTTAGCTTTATAATCAATTAAAAGGTGACCGAACGGGTTGCTAACAGCGTTTTGAAAACATTCCATGAAAAATTTGGTGTTGCCGGGGTACATCTGTCTACCTAATACACAAACCTGATTGTTGTCTCTAGGATTTTTAAATAATATGAGATAGTTTGTGTTCAAACTAATTGTCCTACTAGACTTTCCTTGAAAAAACTAATTTTGCATTAAGTAAATGGCACTTAAATTTCTGTGATGTACATACTGTGTAAACACCTTTTCCACTTCGGCATTATTGCTGGCGTCTTTCATAACATCATCAATTATTAACAAATTATTTCTGTTAACAAATTATTTCTGTTAAAAGTTAAAAGTGTGTCGTCACATAGCGACGTTGGTATCCCTTGAACAAAAATAATATTTCTTATCTTTAACATTTCATCATAAAGGGGTTGCCAGCAGTCATAAATGTATACTATGTTTTCTATTTTAATTGAAATCAACTCATCAGAACGCTCAATCAACTGTTTTACAAAAAAAGTTTTTCCGGAATTTGATGGTCCGCTTATTACACACGAAAATGGGTGTTGTAATCTAAAATCAAACCCGTCAACATCTATCACACCTCGACCGTCTTTAGTACCCATAAGGAAGTGTTGAAAAATCAGGCAACAGGACACGTTTGTTGTACACAACTTTAAACCGCTTCACTACTGATTTGTTTTTCAGCGTGAGGTTCTTTTTATTTCTCACAATGCCGTCAGCGCGAGCAAGTATGTGTCGGCTAGTATCGCGATTCGTCACATAATTATCAACAAGGTCAATAAGGTCATGCATGTTTTACCGCCAGCTGTAAGATAACCGTACGTCTTAGGACCTCCCGAGCAGAACTCTGTAATGTAATCACCACCACCAATCTCGTCTGTCAAATCGCCTAAATAAGGCCCCAGAGGGGGTTCCTAATCACCTTCACGAGAAACAAAAATAACACTGTCAGTGTTGCTATACAACAACCTGTCTCCCAATTTATCCATTAGATTATACAATTCTAAACGAGCGTGAGCTGTTGTAAATGCGCCGAGGAATACATTAATATTGCGTGTTGGACAGCTGTCTCCAGCCGAATAGCACCACTGAATCAATGCTGCGGTGTTGGACACAAATGAAAAGTGTTTAACCTCATAGCCGTCACCAAAGATGTGTTGTGAAAACTGTTCAGGGTCCCCCCAGGTTCCCTCATTGAAAAACGCCCCCACAAGCTGTTTAACAACAATTTGTTAATAGAGCGACGCGCCTGGTTAAGGCATATCTTGTCAGGATTCAGTTGGATATTTTCCTTTTCAAAATAATCCCTGATGTATTCGGCCCTCTCTTCCTCTGTCACAGCATGTGCTGGATAACCACTGGCCTCCTGCTTGTACTGTAAAAACGTCTTTACATACTCGCAGAACAACGTCTCTGAACTGTCTGGGAAATGCCAAACTTTGTGGATTTTTGCAACTACATACCCTTTCTCAACAGCCTTCACTAGTTCAATACTGACCCATGACCCCGTTATAGATCTCTCTTCATCACTATGCATACACGAACGCAACTGGTTTTCGTGCTCGGCACATGTGCGGCACAGCGGGAACATTAACTTTCCATTACAACGGTATGGTAAAACAGGGTGGAGGAGTTTTCTTGGCGGATATACTGTTGCCTTGACTAGACCATAGTAATCCTCAAGAGGTTGAAAGTCTTTGAAAAATATTTGGGGGTGCCCTACCGGGTATTCCTTCCGGGCCTGGCAGAATGGGTACAAGCTAGTGAAGTCCAAATATATAATCTTCTCACCCTCCTTTGCTTTGTAATACAAATTATACGCATTTGTTCGACCACCAAAAAGTGCGTCTCTTGGTTTGAGCCTTTCAGGAGCTGTGTAATTAGAAATAAACGTGGCAACATCCAAATCATCCCTCTTAGCAGATGCCCACTGACATTCCCACATCACTTCAACTTCTAGACCATATGCACGAACAAGCGTCTCCACCTTGGTATCAAACCGCATTCGCAAATCTCCATACAAGACCTTTGACATAGGATGGCACTGGTTCGGGTTGTAACGACATTCATGACCATGATGCATGCAACCATTAAATTCTAAAGCTTTTCGCACACCATCTTTTTCATAATAACCATCCACATAATATGCGCCAAACTTAATTTCCCCGTGAGTTAAAGCGTGATGCACGTCAACATCTCTTACATGCTTAACATACTCAAGCCATTCAATAGAGACGTTAGAGAATGTCTTGTGCTGGTTAATGTATGCGTTGTTGTGTGTCAGCGCCAGCGTGTCTTTTGGTAGAAAATGTGTTTTGTATACTGCCATACAACATGATGCTAATGTCGTATAATTAAACGGGTCTAGCTTTGTGCACTGAATGAATTCTTCGCGATACTTGATACATGTTTCGCGCAGTAAAACAACGTCGTTCCTGCCGTAAACATACAACTCCTTTTGGAAGTCAAAAACACCGTTTGAGACTGTGTCGTACCATTCGTCAAACTCTTTTTTGTCTTTGTCGTTCATAGTGTCATAACCATAAAAACCCTTTTCAGGGTATGGCCCCACATAGTTCTCATTTTGTTTTAAATTGAATTTGTGTGGGAAATGTCCTTTCTCGGAGCATGTTAGATTTAAGGCTGATGTTGTTTTAGCCAAACACATTGGAATGAATGAATATGAGTCTATGTAACGTTGTTTGTATGTTTCATCATACATGGAGATCAGTCTACACCCCATCATGGTGATTTTGACAGCGACACCCACACTAGAAAAATATTCCAATAATAGAAAATTGTCAAAACCGGCCGCATTGTGTGCTAACCATGTGTACCCTTGATATTTGAGCTGTCTAAACTTTCTCATAAGCCTTTCTATGCAGTCAGACCCTTCTGCAGTGAATTCTGTACCATCATATGTAATAGCGCAGACAAAATTAGCTTCATGCTTTCCATTTTCAAAGCGTGTCTCAAAGTCGAAAAAGATGTAGGAATTACTGGGTTCTTTTATTTTGATCGGCTGTATGTAACATTCATGTGTGGTGTCCGATATTAAATCTTCACCACAATGAACACAACGACCTGACACACACTTGTGGAGTTTTGGTTTTATTAAACTTACGTGATAACGATGGCCACATTTTTTGCAATACTTAGATTGCATGAGGATGCTATCACCCCTGTAATAGACTGTTGTTTTTGTTTCTTATGCTGCTCATAGCAATAGACAGACTTGCAGTAACGCGAACAGTCATCACAATATTTCACACGCCTGGGGTGTTTGTGACACATCACATCTTGACACACATCGCAACTATATTTACAGCTATGATCTCTGGCGTTAGTGTAGCCCGTATAACAAAACGTGCAAACATGCGGCACCCCCATGAACGCTTTCAAATTTTTAACCAAATAATAATGACCGTCATGGAGGTACAGAAACGCAGTCTTGGTATGTGGTTTGTCTTTGGTTTGGTACTTTTCTAATTTACCCGAACGACTCTTGTGGAACACAACTATTTTAGTACCATACTTATATTCAAAACGACCAATATCATTAAAACCTACTCTATGGTCACGTGTGTAGCCAATGTTTATCTGTATCTGTTCGGCTATAGGTTCTAATGTGTTATGTGGTACATGCGGATTCAGAAAAAGAGCAATGCAAATTGCAAAACACAGATTGTTTGAGATGTTTGTTGGGCAGAAAAGATTCAGTCTGTTCCTTTTGATCACCTGATCGTGTGCTAGGTCACGCACCTTACGACGAACACCACCATTTTTACCCATGACTATCGAGACAGTCAGAGCCAAACTCTCATCCGTTTTAATACTGTTGTTGCTCTGCATAACCCTTTCAATAGCGTCTGAAAATCTGTCTACACTGTAACCGTCCCTTGAAGACAACACCGTGTTTACATCAGATGTTAACTACTACCTCTTAGGGTGATGTCGATAACACCGCCATCACCAGCCAAGACCCTGGTGAATGACACAATTTCTGACAACACATCGTGTATATAGGACGTGTATGAAGCTATGTCTGTGGATGGCGCGTCATGTAAATTCAGCATCCGGTGAAGCACAACGCTGTTAAACCGATTCCTAGACACTATGGTATAATCGTCTACAACATCACCATTTCTCACCAATTCTGCTATATTACCGTCAGATAAACCAAAGTTAGGAGCTGTTGGGTCAAATGCTGAATGTCTAGGTGTCGTCACACCGCTACCTGTTTGTTCATTGTTTATGTTTTGTGTATTATTTTGAATATCATTTTCTAGGTCTGCTATAGCCATGTCGCATTCTTCGATAAGACAGTGTAGTTTTTCACTTGGAGACAACCGCCCCCAAGCATCATATGTTGCGTCATCACATGCAAAATCTGTTGATTGTTAGCCACTACTATCATATCTACAACACTTAACCGGTTGTGTATGTGATGCTTGCCTTGTGTTTGTTAACCATTCATCCGGTGTAGTTTGTAATAATCCATGTGCGTTACTACTGTTATCGCTGTCTTGTATGTCTACGTCTTGTTGATTTTTACTAAGCGATTCAATAGCCATATCACATTCGTCCATAAGACAAAGCATTTTTTCACTCGGAGACAACTGTTTCCACGCTTCATATATTGGGTCATCACGCGCAAAATCTGTAGATGCCATGACTGTTTAGACCTATTTGGTATTCATTTTCTAGGTCTGCTATAGCCATGTCGCATTCTTCGATAAGACAGTGTAGTTTTTCACTCGGAGACAACTGTTTCCAAGCTTCATATATTGGGTCATCACATGCAAAATCTGTCGATTGGCTGTAGCTATTGTTATTATTACAAAGATTTGTCGGATGTGTTTGTGATGTTTGACTAGTGTTTGTCAACCATTCGTCCAGTGTAGTTTGTAATAAACCATATGCGTTACTGTTATCGCTGTCTTGTATGTCTACGTCTTGCTGGTTATTACTAAGCGATTCAATACCCATATCACATTCGTCCATAAGACAAAGCATTTTTTCACTCGGAGACAACTGTTTCCACGCTTCATATATTGGGTCATCACGCGCAAAATCTGTAGATGCCATGACTGTTTAGACCTATTTGGTTTTCGATACACAAATTGTTGGTTTTTAAATGTCAATGGTTTAAAATAATGCTATTACTTTTGAATGTACGTTAATGATTTGATTTATTTAACACATACTTGAAAAATAAACCACAGTAAATTATTAACACAATAATAATAATAATAACAATTATAATATTAACTATTATTATCTACAAGAAAAGGCGGCCCTGCAACAGGGATCCGTGTTGATTTTTTTAACTGCAAAAGTCTGTTTAATTTATACAACAATTCTAACGCTGTTTTACTGTGCGCAACCTGTTTCTTACACAAATCATGAATATCCTTAACTAAATTGGTATTAGCTGTTTGTTCTTTACACAAGGCTTCAATACGTTCAACCTGTTTCTGAATAATATTGTCACGCCTGCGGTTTAAAGCAGCCTGCCTACGCTGTTCAATAGAGATTTTAGCGATCTCCTGTGACATCTGTCTCATCAACGTTATAAGCTCAACAGTGTTGTTAGCGCAATTACAACCCCCCACCTGGTTTTGTTGTTGTTGTTGTTGTTGTTGTTCGTGATCTTGATTGGATTTTATTTAATCCGTAACAGAGTCCCCAGGTTCGATCAGAGCATCATTTAACACATCATTCGGCACAACAGCAGCACCGTTGTCCTCCTTTACTGTAAAGCTGTTATCATTCCATGTTTTAATTAACTCATCAGACCATCCAGCGGCGCACAGACCAGGATCAACACAATCCTCATACACCGACAGATCAAAAATGTCCAAATCTATGAACAGATCAAATAATGAAACACTCGTTAACACACAAACTTCATGTTATAAATAATACAAATAATATTTAATTGTGTTTTTATTACCGTTTGTTTTGTGGATATCGTCCAATCTAAGACGTTTACCACTACTTGAGCGCAATGTTTGAGCACCACCAGATCCAAAACTACCACGTTTTCCTTGTGGAACAGGCACCCTGATGTCCCTTGGGACGCTTTGATTGGATCGGGTAGGACTGCTTGTTAAACACGGCATAAATGTTTGCGGCGCTTGGTCGTTGCTGGCGTACGTAGCATCCAACGGTTCAACAGCGGCAGAGATGTCGGGAACAACTTCAAACCCCGTCGGTGTTAAGAGATTTGTTGCTTCAACCAAACGTGTCAACCCTACTACAGAGAACATATAAAATTACACACTATTGCGCCACACAATCAAAATATAACACCATGAGTTATAAGATGTATCAGACAACCTACCAAGAGGATTTAAATACCCGTAGCATCCACAGTTTCTGAAGAAATGAAAAAATAATCTCATGAATAACAACTAAAATCAAAAAAAACACAGAAAATAATAAAGAGCAGAGTCATACCTTCACAAAGTTGTGATAAACCTTCAATGCTCCTAATGGCTTGGATGGTTTCTAACTCACATGTACCTAGACAAGATAAACCCTGTTAAGTGGGTAAGAAAATATTATATCACCGAAATTCTGACAAAAAATTAGGTAGAAATCTATAGTTTAACACTTACCGAGAATGTAGGACTCCATTGCCACTTCCAAATAGTGTTGGTATAGGATTTGTCACACACACAGGATTCAAGTTAACTATATATACACGGGGGCTGTGGGTGTGTCAGGGGTGGGGTGTGGGTGTGAGGGGAAGCCCATATAAGGGCATCCTGTACTGACCTGAGAAGCCCGAGAATCAAACAGGTTAATTTTAACACCCCTAAAATATTCGCGAGGGCTGCTACCAAATGCTTTACCACGCCGTTTCTTCCTTGGCGCAAAAACAAACGTTGGTTTCAGAACTAATAGTTGGTGTAACTGTAGATTCTCTTAAAAGAGACTTAAAAGAGAGATTTACACACACTGTAGACATTTTAAAAAGCGTTTAGCCATAGAAATCCACCAGAGTCATTTTAAATACCAAATGCAAGCACAACCCACCCCTACATGTTGGGGGTGTGAGGGTGTCAGGGGTGGGGAGTAGGTGTGAGGGGAAGCCCATATAAGGACATCCTGTACTGACCTGTCACCTAGGTCATAAATCAGGGGTCATAAATCAAGGGGTCATAAATCATTCACAGAGGTGTTTGACAGAAGGTGTAGGATATATACTACTCTCCATTTATTCATTATCTGTAACCGCTTATCCAGTTCTGGGTTGCAGTGGGTCCAGAGCCTACCTGGAATCATTGGGCGCAAGTCTGGAATACACCCTGGAGGGGTGCCAGTCCTTCACAGGGCAATCCTGGTAGGTCGGCAATCCACCTACCAATGTGGGTTTTTTGGACTGTGGGAGGAAACCGGAGCACCCGGAGGAAACCCACGCGGACATGGGGACAACACACCAACTCCTCACAGATAGTCACCCAGAGTGGGAATCGAACCCACAACCTCCAGGTCCCTGGAGCTGTGTGACTGCGACACTACCTGCTGCGCCACCATGCCACCTCTAGAATCCCTCCATGACGCAACGAATGTTTTAATCATGCAAAATTTTCCTCAAGCGTTCTTGGTTCTATATAGAACCATTTTCTTTACTAAAGAGCCTTTAAAAACTTTTGCCCTTGACAATGCCCAGAAATATAGTAGTATCATATTAATAATAATTATTATCATATAATTGCAAGGGATTCAAACATCAGAATATATAAATGTAAATATGCTACAGAAACACAGCATGTTGTGTAAAACACTATGCTGATAACTTTACCACTAGCTCCACTAGAACCCAGATAAAACCATCTGATGAAATGTTTATTCTTATCTTTGTTTTTTGGGGTGGTTTCCAACTTCCTGAAGATTGTGAAGGCTACAGAGGAGCCTCACAAAGCTGTGATGGAGTTCACAGTTTTGTTGTCACGCCCTCGTCCTGTCAGGTCTGTTTTCCCCACCATGTGCTCTCTTAGCACATGGCTCTGTTTGTTATTGTCCTTGTCTCCGCCTATGTTCCGCCTTCTTTCTCTCCTCCTTGTCAGTGTCCTCGTCAGCGTTGTTTGTAATCCTGCCCCTTCGTTATTAGTCTCAGGTGTCCTTGTGTCCCCTTGTCTCACTTCCTTTTGTTGGACATTTCACCTCTGTATTCCTTCCAAGTCTGTCTGTTTATGTTGCTCTTCACCGTCGTTGTTTCCACTGTTGTCACACTGTTTTCCTCTGTAGTCATCTGTCTCTGCTTTTCCTCATGTTGTTTGCTCCCAAGTCTATTAGCCTTGTCTGTTCATCATTTTATATCTGCCAGAGTCTGTATGTCTATGTTTTGTTATAGTTTAGGTTAAATAAAATTGCTGTGTTTTAGCGTGTGGGTCTGCTTCCGCCAGTCCGCCCTCCGCGTTCCTGACAGAATGTCCAACCCACTAAAGGACGCAGCTAACACGGCAATGTCACCGGATAAAGCCATTAAAATAGCAGAGGAAGCACTGGCCATAAGGGTGGGTGATCAAAATGCTATTTTGCAATCCTTCATCGGAGTACCCAGTGAATTTGAAAGCGGTCCCAACTGTAAAGGATTTTTATTACAGTGCAGACTTTATTCTCAATTTTTGACCTGTCCTGCTCCTCCTGACATTGTCCAGGTCATCTTTGTTAGATCTCTTCTCTGAGGAGAGGCATTGCAGTGGGCAGAACAATTAATTAAAGAAAAGGCCCTTGAACTAACTGTAGAGACATTTTTAGAACTCGAGAGTTTCTCCCGTTCTGCTCCCTTACCCCCTCAGGTCCGGGTAAATTTTTGGGGGGGGTTGAGAATATGGGCTGTTAGTCTCAAACCGCTGGACATGGGAGGTGAGGCTAACCCAGTGCACCCATCAGTCCCCCTAAACCCGCAATAACCCGTGTCAATAACTGCATCTGTTTCCGTCAGTCTGCCCTCCACGTTCCTGGCATTTGTGCTGCGGTACCTGAGAGTTTGTTAACCCTTTAGAATTTCTCTGCATTTCTCAATTGTAGCGGATTGACCTTATTCAAACTAGTTATGCTAAATAGTGATTTAACTAATGACAATAATAATTATTATTATTATTGACTTAAATAACAAAAACATTAACAATTAATTAGAGAGTGAATACTGTCACCGCTACGTGAGTTCTTCAGGATTTTCAGACTCTTAATGAACAAACTCCACACACTGTTATTTCAAATAATGGAAATATTTTATTAAGAGGAAAGATAATATTGAATAAACCTAGCACAATCTCACGGAATCAATGCAGGTGAAACCGGTTCGAATTTAGAGATAGGCTAGGCGATATGACTTGGAAATGAGGTGTTGCTATGGTCTGATTAAGAGATTATGTTACCAAGAGATTTAATTCAATTTTCAGCTCTGGAAATTTTAGCTTACTTTTCTGCTGATTTCGGGGTTATGATCACAGCTGCTGATGTCCCACAGATCTTCGCTCTGTTGTTTCTCTGGGGCTTGACTTGTCACGGCTGAAGTTGGGCGGATCAGTGGGGAGATTCCCTCCCTGATGATTCAGCCACTTTTTGGTGTCCCTCGGACGGTGTGACGTCAGCTTAGCTGGTTTTATCCTTCCCGATAGAAGGGCTTCAAGATGAAAGTTTGCTGAGTTTCCTCCTATCTCCAGAACCAATATTGAATTTATATTTATTTTACTTTTTTTATATATTTTCTTTTATTCTGGCCATGAATGAGTTTCACCTGCTTTGATCAGTCGTAAAATTAAAACTTGGATTGGGCTACAAACACAAACACAAATAAACAACGAAAAGATTACTGACAATTGCAAGTATGTCTCGCTGCAGCCTGTAGGAAGGCGGAGTTGGACATCCAACTCCTCCCACATCCAACTCCGCCCACATCCAGCTCCTCCCACATCCAACTCCTCCCACATCAAACTCCGCCCACATCCAGCCACGCCTTCTAATTCTGACGTGTTAAATAAGCACTGTGTGGCACTTGAACGCAGACATGTTTAGCGACACTGAGTAGCACATTAAATACACATATATGTATTTTATTAATTATTACACTGTTCAGGTGCTTTTTTGTTTTTCCGCTGAGGACATCTGTTAAAAAGATTACCTGATTCATACCTGATTTGATTTAACTTTTGTCGTTGTTGTCAATGCTTGGCAGACTATTATTATGAATGGTAGGGTGAACGGAGGATATCGTTCAGGATTCATTCAAATATTGTTCTCCATTCAGTTAATATCTTGTCCCAAAAATCGTTAATTTTGTTATACGTAATGGTCATTCTCAGCCACAACGAGTGGTAATGTTACGCCAACTATGACATGATGGATTGTTATGTAGTGTATGTAGTGCACAGCTGACTGCAAAACAATAATAAAATCCAGTGCTATTAAGTGTACAGTGCCTTGAAAATATAAGCATCCCTGCCTGGTCATGAACATCTTCTCATTTTAAGAACATACAGATTTCCATAGGTGATGCTGTTTGTCTGCATACAATTTATTAGAAGCTTATACCATTTTCATATGTATTTAAACGTCTGTGTTTTGAGGTTCAGACAAATAAGTGTTCACAAATATTAGAGGTACCACTTATTTAATAATGACTAATAATTACTACCTGTGAGTGGTTAGAGATATCTAAGGGTAATTAGCCAAGTTGTGAAATAAAAGTAAAGACTAAAGAGATAATGATGCTAATGACAATATTCCAAATGTCCAAGTGAAGAAAATGCTGCAGGAAACACATGTTCAGATGTCCAGTCGTGCAGGACTGGTTTCAATAAGAAGAAAGAGAAACACATTACACAACTTAGCACTCCAATTACAACTCCCTACAGTCGCGGTCGCTTGAAATATAGTCAAACAGAATATTCTTATTGGCACTGGCATTTTAGAACTCTAAAATGTGGTGAAGTCACGGGTGTGCAGTCTGTATTAAAGACAAGGAAAAACTGGCATAGTAGTTTTATTTTTTTATTTTCAAGTCTTTACAGCATTTTATATATATATCTATACACACACACACACACACACACACACACACACACACCCCACACAAACATTGGCTCACTCACACGCCCAAATCTTCATAAACTTGTTGGCAGTATGGGCTGCAGAACCCAGGATACATGTCCTCGCTGTGATACCTAACAAGTTCCCCACGTCTCCCATGCCCAAAGCAGCCTGTGGACAACAAACAATAAACAGAAGCATACTTTTAATATGTTCTATTATTTTACTTCCTTACCTTGTCTGTCTTTTGATGTTGTTTGTACTCTGTATCGTAACGCATGCACGATGCTTTGAGGCCTTGAAAAATGCTGTATAATTAAAATGTATTTATATTATTATTATTATTATCAAAGCCAGCAACACTGCTTTTGACTGCAAAATTACAACAAAATCTTCTGATCATAAAACATTTATTTGTCAACTTTTTTGCAACCACTGGCAAAAGAAACTTCAAACTTCAAACTTCATACGCAGTTCACAAACCCGGTAAACAGTCTTTATATGTCTCTTTACAGCACAGGCAGCACTCCAGTCCATACATTGTGCAAAACTGTTGTTGGTATTCAGTGCTGTAGAGTTTCCAAGTCACAACAGCTGCATGTGTCGAATTAGAGAATTAATAATCAGATTACCACCTCTTCTTATGAGGAATACAAACATCTTAAAATAAAGTTTACTGAAACACAATAATGCACTTTATACTCACTGTCAAGCCTCTGAAAATGTGCTTGGGCCTGGAATGACTGTCTTCCAACAGTGTCCTGGAAGAGGCAACACACCAGCAAGAGCTTTAAAAAAAGCTTGGTCACCCTCTTCCAGGACGACCTCTAATAGAATCTGCTCCTGGACCATGAGGGGCATCTGTTAAAGACGTTATAGAAGAATGCAGATATTGTTGTACAGTTTATTTAAATTTAGTGAAACAAAAAAGCTAAATATAAATTTACCACAGAACCTACATTCCAATTAATTTAATAAAACAAACCCCAGTTTTCTCATTTGTGAAGGCTATTGCACATTAAGCAAAATGAAAGTTGAAATGCCCAGTTCAGCTTCAAGAACAGACACAAACACCTGCTCAATGGAGACGGTAAACATTCTGTCTCCTTTACTGTTAACAGAAAACACAAGGTGAAATCCAGACTGAAATTAATATAAATACTATTTAACAATGGACCATGTCATCTAATTTGAGCTCATCAGATGCTATAAATAACTGCTTTTAAGTCAGACTAGTTACACACTGACATGTGCCCTTAGAAATTCAAATAAACCATCAGACCCTGAACGCTCCTCAGTCTTTCCCTTCTTGTGCTGACTGGCCTTTCCTTGTGCATTAGAGCTCACCATTCTAAAATACAGCTGGAATTTAAATGATGTAAGATAATTGAAAATTAGGTTTATCAGCTACATTTACAAACATTATGTTGTTTGCAATAAACCAATCAAACAAAACCAATTTAAATAACTCAATACAACCACTTTAACAAGTGGTCTCTCCAAAACGCAAAACATCACAGTACAATGTACAATGTGTCTGAAGAGAAAGCTGCATGTATGTGTAAATATTTTTGTTTCAGTAACAGATGTATATACCTTGCAGGTGACATGCTCCCTAAAAGTAACCGGCACCACCACCTACGGAGCTGTGGGATGTCACTCTCACGGACAAATGACAAAGTTTAGAATGCCGTTTAAAGCCTTACTGGAAATGTATCCTCAAAAATATCCTAATCTCAAGTAATCACCTGACTGAAGTCAAAAGGCCAACCAAGGGCCATGTAGAGTGCATACCGAAACATACCATAGATACAGCTGAGAACATTGAACATTGAAGGGTTAAAAGTGGCCTGAACATGGGCTGGATGCTGAAAAAAACAAAACAATAAAACATAAAAGGAGATTACAGTTTATCTGTGATATGAATGTTCATTGTAACTACATTTGTGAGCTTTTCTTTAAGTCAAAAGTCTTGTTACTTACACGGAGGCAATATTATAAGCAAGTTTTTTTCTGTGTGTAATTAAGTATCACTAACTCTGTTACTTGTTTGGCTAAAAACACGTGTGCCGCAGTTGAATATTCGTGTATTTATCTATGACCCTACTAGTACATACTGAAATAACGTATTTATAACATGTTTGTGTATTTAGCAAAAACACTGACAACAACGAGCTTTGTAATTATACTTAGAAACTAAATGTTTTTTACTCACCGACATAACTGTTACTTTTTCCGTTAAAAAATTCAGTTTGAGAGTTTTTAGGGCGCGAGCGTGAGCTGTGTCCGAATTCACGAGGGTAGGGAACGATTTCAGACACTACCTTAAAATAGTGTGGTATATAGTGACTAGAGCACCATTTGGGACACAAAAGTCACTGGGCACGGGCGTGGCTTCTGACGTGGTGAGAGGGCGGGGTTGGATGTGGGCGGGGTTGGATGTCCAACTCCGCCTTCCTACAGGCTGCAGCGAGAGGCTTCTCGACAATTGCTCGACGTTACTCTGTAGTTTCTGTAACGCACTGCTAACTGGCACAAGGCGTCCCTTGGGAGTTGCGTGAGGTCCTTTTCTTAGAGTTCTTTTGAAGAGTCGTCTTGTAGGCGTAAAGAATATGGAAGAAGAGCGTAGCAAGCGAAGAGACAAGCGAAGAGAAGTGTTTAGAGCTGGGCGACTCCTTTTCAGATGTTGCACGGTCACGCCCATTTGGGAGGTCTCCTTTCTTTGATTGGATCCTGGGTCTGAGGCTCACGTGACTTCCTTCACGTTTCAGAGAGAGAAGTCACATTTTTTTGGCTCTTGCAAAAATACTGGATAAAATAGAATACTGGATAAAATAAAATACTTATTCATACTTGGGTATAGCATAATGAGTGTACTGGATTATTTTTATCAAATATATATGTATATATATATATATATATATATATATATATATATATATATATATATATATATATATATCTTGAGTACATTACCAACTATTCTAGATGTTAGAAACTAATTCGTTTTCCTAAACAGAGACAGAAATTTTCCTTTCATGATTGAAACAGTAATACACATCACTTCATTAGTTAGTAAACATTCACCTGAGAATAACAGAGAGTAACATTAATACATATTGCATAAATATGTTTATAACAACGGCTTCTTGATGCGTCAATTATGTATTTAGAGGGCGGCTGGGCGAAATATGATTTCGCAAATGTCCACTTGGGGCCACTGTTGGTCCATGCTGTTTGTCTGGTTTGAAACAGGGTTGTGAGAGTTCACCGCAAGGTCAATTCTGGGGGCCATCTGTTGATTTTGCAGAAGATAATCATTGCGTTATCTAGGCTGGGTTCTTTAATCCTGGTCTCCAAAACTTTGTTTGATCTCCTTTGGCTTAAAAGCGTCATAAACTGGGTTCTCCTTTCCTTTGCATTCCTGACGAAGAGGGGGGTAGTCATCTGGGTTGAAGGTGGTGACTCGTTCATCCTGGGGTCACTGGAGTATGTCCTGCTTAGTCCTTGGGTTGAAGACATATGTGTGTGCGTGAGTTTGTGTGTGTGGGGGGGATGCAGAGTCTTTCAGCACACACGCATTCTGTGGAATGTGGGATTCTGTTCCAAAAATCCTTATCAGAGTGGCGAGAACTTTTCATTTCTTGATCTGGTCCATACTCCACTACACAATAAACATGTGACTTCCTTCTAGGTTTAAGCTCGGACAATATAGTATTGTATATTGCACTTACTACGTTTTGTTCGCACTGGCCCTTATTCTGACAAGCGTCTGAACTCAGAGGGAGTTTGGACTCTAACCTATTTGGACACTGGAGTGGAGCTGACAGACTACACTCATCACAGTTGTAAATAATCCTTTTATGTCCAACATAGACACTTTACATGGGAAAGAAATCTTGTTAAATTTGACATGATGTTAGGTCACTGGCAGTTTGTTTGTGGCTGGCTTCAAACATCAAAAGAAGCTTGTGCTAGTCTTCATAGTTTGTCAGCATGGTTTTGAAGGTAAACTTATTTCCAGATAGCAAAGAATATTTGGTCCCAATCTGGCCCGTCTGCTGTTCTCTTATGGCGCACATTTGGCTTGGAATGACAGCAGTGACTCAGGGTGAGTGTGGCTACCTGAACTCAGCCACAGCTCCATTGTATTTGAGATGAATGTCAACACTGGGACAAGTCTAGCCCACACAACAAAACAAATGTCTGTTATTTGGGTTGCTATTTACTTTAAGCTTGGCTTCAAACATCAAAAGAAGCTTGTGCTAGTCTTCACAGTTTGTCAGCATGGTTTTGAAGGTAAACTTATTTCCATATAGCAAAGAATATTTGGTCCCAATCTGGCCTAATCATGTTGCTTGAATTGGACACATCATGGGTGCATTGTCTATCGCCCTAAGCAGATGAGTTAGAGGTGAATTCAGGACACCTGGGATTATTTGTAAGAAACTACAGGTCAAAGAGCTCGGTACACACACACACACACACACACACACACATACACACAAAAAAGGAAAATCAGAGTGAGAGAAAAATCTTTGTGATTCTTCACTAACCTGTACCATGGAGAATATAGCCTATCATTGCTACTATGGACTCAGCAGTGCAGAAACTGCACTATGTAACTTTTATAACTCCTGGAGGTGGGTAGGGGAAACCCCAGGAGCAAAAAAAAAAAAAAAAAAAACAAGAACATAAATACATTTGTTTAAAATTGATTAATTTTGTGTGGACTGTATTTTTGAGAGTAAATTATGTGGGTCATAAATACCATTGGAAAAATGAAATTATTAGACAGATTTATATATGCTGCCCTATCAAAAATGTAGTTCTTGAAGAGTAAATTAAAAGGAACTATGATTACATATTTAAGGGAATCCGGTTCTGATTCTAATCACGTTTGGTAATCAGATTATGAGTAGTTTTAACATGACTCAGCGCAAGTTATCAGCTTTACGAAGATTTATTCAGAGGGGAACTTGCAGGGCAATTTAGGCTTTCATATATGCAATAGTTTAAATTTTGGGAAATATTCACCAATAAATTTTACTTAAATATTTATGGTTTGTACTGAAAGAGGCGGCACAGTGGCACAGCAGGCAGTGTTGCTGTCACACAGCTCCAGGGACCTGAGGTTGTGGGTTCAAGCCTGGCTCCAGGTGACAGTCTCTGAGGAGTTTGGTGTGTTCTCCCAATGTTCACGTAGGTTTGTGTTGAGGAAGATAATGCAATATTATGAGTCACAAATTTGAATGAATGTTTGCATCCAGTGCGTGTTGTGACTTCCTTGTAAACATCTGTTAAGGGTCAGTCCTGCACATGACTTAAAGGATTTTTATCTCGCTCCTTCAAACAGAACAGCTTCAACTAAAGAAGTTCTTGCACCAGGTTCTTCCATTGGATTAAGGTCAGGACATTGACTTGACCTTTCCAAAACATTAACTTTATACTTTTTAACTGTTCTTTGGTAGAATGATATCTGTGCTTAAGGCCTTTGTCTTACAACATGGTCCATGTTCTCTAACAATGTTGGCAGTAGGACTATGCTCAAACTCCTCCCCTCAGCCGTATATATACCCTGTGAACTCTGGTCATGTCCATGTCAGACAAACTTGCTGCACTTGGCTCATAAAACCAAGGGCGTAGAATTAGCATGGACAGAAGTGACTAGCACCGACTAGTTCTTCCTTCTAGGTTTAAGCACGGACAATATAGTATTGTATATTGCACTTACTATGTTTTGTTCGCACTGGCCCTTATTCTGACAAGCATCTGAACTCAGAGGGAGTTTGGACTCTAACCTATTTGGACGCTAGATTGGAGCTGACAGACTACCACTGAGAAAAGGGAGTTTCATTATCATTAAACTGCTACTGGTAATGTTTCCATTGCTTTCATTGGGCAATATTTCAGGCGCCCAGGTGAATGCAGAATCACAGCCATCAAAAACCTTTGCTATGAGAAAATAGCAACATATATTTAGCCAATCATGTTCCTTGAACTGGACACCTCAGGGAGTATATTTTCTATCGCCCTAAGCAGATCAGTTAGAGGTGAATTCAGGACACCTGAGATTATTTGTAAAGACACTACAGGTCAAAGAGCTCGGTCCACACACACACACCTTTGGACACTTTTAAGTCGGCAAACGACGTGTGTTTTTGGACTGTGGGGGGAAACCGGAGCACCCGGAGGAAATCCATGCAAACACAGGGAGAACACACCAAACTCCTCACAGACTTGAACACACACCCTCCAGGTCCCTGGAGCTATGTGGCTAAGTATATTTGTGAGTGTAAACTACTGGGTGAAGTGTAAAATATTAAATTAATATTAAATAGTAGGCACTTGTTTGAGGTCACTGTTTTTCTCATAATCAGGCAAATGTCATATGTTTTTTGTTAATTTATTTTTAATGTATTTCACATTAAATTAGACTATGATGTGCTATATACAGTAAATACTCGACATGCTTTGATTTGGCATGATTTGATATACTTTATTCATTTTGGATTCCATTTTTCTCAATATATGTAGGTGTATGCTCGGATGTTTCAAGATGTAGACATTCATCAGGTGACACAGTTGGAGCGGAAATATGTGGATGCAATTCATCGCTTGTGGGCAGACTCTGGCCTTAAAATATGCTACAGTCGATGGCGAGAGTACCAGCTACTGGACTCCACAGAGTAGTAAGCTGAAGTGTATAAAATTATTTTAATGTTAGACCTGTGCAATCACACTGCAGTGGACTTGCCTTTTTTCCAGTGTGTGTTTCTTGTTTCTCGTTTCTGGTTTCTCGTTCCTCGTTCGCTCTCTTACTCCTTTCATGACCCTCTAGTTCGTTTGTGTTTTGTAGTGTTTGTATCTCTAGCTTGCCCTGTCTCCTGCTCTTCCCTATGTTTATTAGTCATGCTATTTCGTGTTTCTTGTCAAGTTTGTTTGTTGTGTTTTCTCTTTATTAAATGATCTGTGTTGTAGCGAGTGTGTCCGCCATCCGTAAATTCCACCCTTCACACCCCCGTGACAGAATGACCGATCACAATAAGGACACAGCTAGCACGGACTACCCGTTTAGGAGATGTGTGATTCGCCGGACTCTGTTTCTCACAGGCCCCAGAGATCTCGTAGAGGAGGCTTTAAGAGCGGCCTCTGAATGGAGTCAACGGCTCCAGAACATGCCCGGCGCGGATAATTATCTTCGTCATAAGGACTCGATTCAGGAGTCGAGTAATTGCTCCAGCGGGAATCGACGGATCCGGAGGAGAAAGCGGGCTGGAGTCTCCCCCTCGTTGGAGGATTATCCCCTCAGGTCCGGGGAAATTCTTGGGGGGGGGGTTATGGGTAGGGGCTGTTAGCCTCCTACCTCAGGACAATGGAGGTGAGGCTAACAGGGGCGCACCTCTGGGGGAATCCCTCAAGAGTGCGCCCATCAGACCCCCTAAACCCAATAAATCCACAACTCGTGCTCGGCGAGCAGCACGGCCGCGCCTGTCTGCGTGCGCGCGGTGTCTCCGGCCGCGCCTGTCTTCGTGCGCGCGGCGCCTCTGGCCGCACCTGTCTTCGTGGATGATGTCGCTGCAGGGCCTCCTGTTTCCAAGGACGTCGTCGCTAGGCACCGCTCCACGCTCACTCCTGACCCCCAGGAGAAGCTTACTGGCCTCATGGCCTCCTTGAAGGCGGTGTCCGCCTCTCCTGTCTTCGTAAGAGCGACGCCCGCCTCTTCTGCCTCCGTGGACGATGTCGCAGATTCCTCTGCCTCCGTGGACGTCGTCGCAGATCCTTCTGCCTCCGTGGACGACGTCGCAGATTCCTCTGCCTCCGTGAACGTCGTCGCACATCCTTCTGCCTCCGTGAATGTCGTCGCAGATTCCGCTGCCTTCGTGAACGACGTCGCAGCTTCTTCTGTCTCCGTGGACGTCGTCGCAGATTCCTCTTCCTCCGTGGATGTCGTCGCAGCTTCTTCTGCCTCCGTGGACGTCGTCGCAGATTCCTCTGCCTCCGTGGACGATGTCGCAGATTCCTCTGCCTCCGTGGACGACGTCGCAGATTCCTCTGCCTCCGTGGACGTCGGCGCAGATCCTTCTGCCTCCGTGGACGTCGGCGCAGATCCTTCTGCCTCCGTGGACGTCGTCGCAGTTCCGCCTGCCTCCGTGGACGTCGTCACAGTTCCGCCTGCCTCCGTGGACGTCGTCGCAGTTCCGCCTGCCTCCGTGGACATCGTTGCAGTTCCGCCTGCCTCCGTGGACGTCGTCACAGGTTCCCCTGTCTCCGTGGACGTCGCTGCAGGTTCCCCTGTCTCCGTGGATGTCGCTGCAGGTTCCCCTGTCTCCGTGGACGTCACTGCAGGTTCCCCTGTCTCCGTGGACGTCGTCGCAGGGTCTCCTGTCTCCATGAGTGCAGCTCTCTCAGCCACTCCTACTCCTGTGATTTTGGCTTCGGCCGCTTTTGAGCCTGAGACTGTGGCTACGGCCGTTTCTGCCCCCGAGACTGTGGCTACGGCCGCTCCCGGACTAACCCATAGGACGGCCCCAAGGACTTCGGGGCCGATCCCCAGAACTGTGCCCAGGCTGGTCCCTCAGACATTTCCACGGACATTTGCCAGCCCTGGGCACCCACATGTTATATTTGTTCCAGTATCTGTTCCTGTCTTGGTTCCTGTCTCTCTTCTTGTCCCTGTAACTGTGTCTGCTTTTCTTTCAGTTCCGGTCCCTGTAACCGTGTTTGTCTGTCCCTGTGAAAGTCCTGGTCCCAGTTCCCTTGCCTCAAGTCCAGTCCCCTGTTAGTCCTGTCCAGTCTACAGTTAAACCCTCTGTCGAGACCCATGTCCAGTTCCCAGTCCCGTCACGTGTATCTGCTCCTTTCCAGTCTCAGTCTCCGTTTAGTGTTCAATCAAATGTCCAGTCTATCTTTCAGTCCCCTGTCTCTACTCCTGTCTTCTCTCGTTCCCCATCTGTTCTTTCTAGTTCTGTCTGATGTCAGTTTAAGTCCAGTCTCTTACTTCCATTTCCATTTCCTGTCCTATCATAAGTCTTCTAGTTTCGTTTTTTGTCTTGTTCTTCTGGCCCCCTCCTGCGCCAGCTCCTGGAGAGTCTAGTTTTTCGCGCTCCGGGAGTTGCGCGTCTTGGGGGGGGGGCGTCTGTCACATCCTGGCACTTTGTTGTTTGTTTTCCCCTTCTATGTGGCTCTTTCTGTCTATCATTGTTCACATCTCCGCCCTCGCTCCACCTTGTTTCCGCCTCCTTGTCATTGTCTTCGTTATCTGTGTCAGGTGTCTCTTGTTAAGTTCGTTTATTTAAGCCCTCTTCCCTCACTTCCTGGGATCGGTCATTTTGTTTTCGTGGTCGTTTGGTTTCGTTGTCGTTTCCTTCTTTCTCCCTGTAAAGCCGTGCCGTTATTATAGTGTTTGTTTCTTGTTTCTCGTTTCTGGTTTCTCGTTCACTCTCTTACTCCTTTCATGACCCTCTAGTTCGTTTGTGTTTTGTAGTGTTTGTATCTCTAGCTTGCCCTGTCTCCTGCTCTTCCCTATGTTTATTAGTCATGCTATTTCGTGTTTCTTGTCAAGTTCGTTTGTTGTGTTTTCTCTTTATTAAATCATCTGTGTTGTAGCGAGTGTGTCCGCCTCCTGTAAATCTACTCCTCACGTCCCACGCGTGACAGTAGTATTTAATTTATGAGCAAGCTAAGAAGCATCCGTTCATTAAACTGCTCATTATCGTCTAATTTCCTGTAAAAATTGGTGGAGTGAGGCATTTTACCTGTTACTTTTAATCATCATGCCCTTCCTTGTCTTCCTGACATCTCCCTTTCTCTCTCTCGCTCTGTCTCTCTTTCTCTCTGTTATTTGGTCCTCTCTTACTACACACTCAATTCTCAGAACATTTTCATGATAAGAAAAACAAACAAACCCAGGACAGCATTTAATTAAGGCTCAGGCTACACATGCACTACCAGAATAACACAGAATATACATCTTCAAAGATAACAACTTCCTTGTGTTCTTTCTCTAATGAACAATTTCTTATATTTGCATGTGCCTGATGCACAAAATGTATAATACACAAACATAACAAACAGATATTAACGTGTTTTATATTATTTCCTCTATGCTGTTTGATACTAAACTTAATATAACTGTGTTTTTATAGCTTCTAGAACAACCTGGACCGCATTGCTGCCCCAGCTTACATCCCCACAGCACAGGACGTTCTGAGAGTGCGCTTTCCAACAACTGGGATCAACGACTATTCCTTTGTAGTGGAGAAGATAACTCTGAGGTAATAAGAGTAAATGATTTAACTGCTTTAGACTCTTTTTAGTAAACTAATCTTTGAGTGGGGCGGCACGGGCGCAGCAGGTAGTGTCGCAGTCATACAGCTCCAGGGGCCTGGAGTTTATGGGTTTGGTTCCTGCTCTGGGTGACTGTCTGTGAGGAGTTGGTGTGTTCTTCTCTCAAAAACACACGTTGGTAGGTGGATTGGCGACTCCAAAGTGTCCGTAGGTATGAGTGAATGTGTGAGTGTGTGTGTTGCCCTGTGAAGGACTGGTGCCCCCTCCAGGGTGTATTCCCGCCTTGCACCCAATGATTCCAGTTAGGCTCTGGACCCACCGCGACCTTGAATTGTGGTTAATGGTTATGGTTAATTAGTGGTTAATGGCCTGTCAATAGTAACTGATGGTGTAGCAGGTAGTGTCACAGTTACACAGCTCCAGGGACCTGGAGCTTGTGGGTTCAGGTCCTGCTCCACACGTTGGTAGGTGGATTGGCGACTCAAAAGTGTCTGTAGGTGTGAGTTTGTGTTGCCCTGTGAAGGACTGACGCCCCCTCCAGGGTGTGTTCCTGCCCTATTCCCAATGATTCCAGGTAGGCTCTGGACCCACTGCGACCCTGAACTGAATAAGAGTTACAGATAATGAATGAATGAATGAACAATCCTTAAATGCACTGCAACTAGAACTAGATTCAGCTTTCTTTAATTGCATACAATATCCACAGTATGCAGAACATATTATTGTTTATCTTAAAGACAAAATATATAATGATACTGAAGAAGGATATCACTGAGTAACAGTTTACATCTGATTGGGCAACTCCTGCCTGTTGTTTACTGATAATCAATTGAATTCTTGTTTGTTTATTTATTTTTTGTTTGACAGTCCATATTCTCATATTGACTTTATTCCCACACCAGAAAAAGGGTTAAACATCCACTTAAACACTTTGTCATGGCTGCCTTTAGACAGCAGGTCAGAAAGGCCTAAATATCTACTTTGTGGCTGTTACTGAATCTGAAAGATTTCTCCCAACTGAAATGTAATGTGGCTTCAGTATGACTCCGTAGGTGGCAGTGCAAACCTGTACAGCCAGATCAGAATTTATGATATAAAATTTTACATCAATCCAAACTTGACCTTGTAATTTCAGCTTGCTGGGCACGCTATATGACAAAATGACCACATTTTTTTTCTTTTTTCAAAATTAGCTTTGTGAAAAATATAAAATAAAGTTTTAATAGAAATGTTAAAAATAATCTGACTTTGGATGTCAATGACGTTCCATTGGCTGCATGTAGTTGTGGAGTCTCATGCAAACAAGGGTTCTCAAAAGAGGAGGGTTGGAGAGCCAATGAAATTGGTTAAATTTTACATATGACCCACAGTCAAGCTTCTTAAAGACAAGAAAATTATACTAATAAAGATGTATTGAGAAATTATCTTTTTTCTCTTTTTTTTTCAAATGATTAATACCTATTTCTATTACTCCTTTTGTCAAAAAATACTATAACTGGACTGTTCATTTTTTCTATTCATTCATTCTTTAAGTGAGATGGATTGTTTAGTTCACGTGGGTCAGTTTAGGAGTGTGATCAGAGACTCAGCACACCCATAGATACTTGTTTCATAACTACATTTTAGGATGAATGGACAGATTTGGCTTTTTAGATCAAGTCACTGAAATGTTGTGCCCCCTGCCCCCTGTAAAATATTATGAAATACTATCATTTTAGCCACCTCAAGTAATAAGCAATAACTCACATTTCAAATCACGTAGACAACTGTGCTGGCGGGACCCACAATACTGAGATAGTGAAGATATCAGGACAATTCTGAATGTTTTCCTCGTCACGCTTGATTTATTATAATTTCTTGTGACAACAGTAGAAATTCTTGGATGCAATATTGTGTCCAAAGCCATTGATGTTCTCTGTCTGGCCTATTTCCTCCTTGTTAAATGAATGACATGATCAGACAGGGCCATTACTGAACAAATTTATTCCAGAAGCTAAGGAGGAAAAAAAGCAACACAGCACATGGTCAAAAAAGAAATCAGACGTATCAATTGTTAATAAATACACTAGTGAGGCCAGTATTATTTTGGCCAAGATCAATTACTCTTGATAGATTACATGGGTCCTTCTGATCATTCTGGTTCATCAAAACACCAACAGAACCTCATCTGGCACTCTGATTGGTTTTTTACTCACAGTAAAAAATATTGTGATTGGATGGAAGACCCATTTACATGTTGTAGCCTTCTTCAGTATCTGCACTGCAAAAGCCAGTATCATGATAAGGATTAAGAAGTCCTTGCCTCAAACAAACGTGTTCTCCCTGCTGTAGGATTGTGGATGTCGGAGGACAGAAATCAGAGAGGCGGAAGTGGATCCACTGCTTTGAGAATGTGACATCCCTCATCTTTCTAGCTTCCCTCAGCGAGTATGACCAGCTCCTTGAGGAGAACAATAAGGATGTGAGTGGAGGATATTGTGAAGCTTTTTTTTCCTACTGCACTTTTAATCCCTAATTATCCTTCTCAATCCGAGTAAAGAGGTTTACATCTGCTGTTGACAGGTGCATTATCTCTCTCTATCTCTCTCTCTCTTTCAAATTTCTCAAACACACTTGGTCTATAATTGTGCCAAATGTTATGTTCTAAATACACTTGGTTTTGTGTTTCACAGATTTAATATACAGTTGTATTCACATTACGCACACCTGACACTCACAAGATTTCCTAAATAAATAAGATCCACAACAACTACAGTGAATGCACAGCATTTACACATTATGTTTGGTGAGTTTAAGATATTGAGGGGAAAAATGTGCAGAACTTGTGAACATACGTTAGTTTATGCCAGTAAGTGATTTAGACATGATGTCTGCATAGTGCTAATTGGTGGATTCTTTTCTTGTGTAGCCAGCTGTGTGCCTGCAGTCCAAAAAAGTGCAAAGTTCAGGCATCAGACACGTCTTGACCTCAACTCTGTCTTAACCAAGATTTTAAATACTTGTGTTTTGATATGTCCCCCACACCCTTCCTGTGTGTTATTAAAAAGGTACCTTAGTTTGATCCTTATTCTCTTGGAAAAGGAATAACCCACACTCATCTTCTCTCTCCTGATGTTGTAGAACCGTATGGAGGAGAGTCTAACACTGTTTTACACCACCATTCACTCAGTGTGGTTTGCCAGTGCCTCTATCATCCTCTTTCTGAACAAAATGGACATCCTAGCTGAGAAAATCAAAACATCAGACCTGCAGGTGTACTTCCCCAAATATGCAGGTAAGATGAATCTGCTGCTTAAATCAAGCACCTTACGGGAGAGTGCAAAAAATAAAAGAAAAAAGAAACATCCATCCTCATTAAGCTGATACTGGAAACCCTGACCATGATTGTGTTCCTTCATCAGTTGTGTCTGTGAAACGGTTACTGCATAGCTCTATATCTCCAAATCTCCACTTTCTCCTTTCTGTCTGTTACCCATGGCAACTATAAAATGCACCCCTTTTTGCATCAGGATGCAGGCAAGACGTATATGTTGCTGCTGGAACTAGGTTGAAGTTTCACTCTCAGGCACAATAACTGCATGTATGATAGTATTTGTGATGTTCCTGTTGCTGATGTCTATTGATGTCAATTTCTCATTTGAATTGTACTAATGAGGAAATAAACTACAACAAACAAAGCACAGCAATATCGCTCTTTCAAATTCTGCAATAATATGTCATATTTATTGTGTGCATAGTGTTTCCTAAACCAGATTATATTACCTCCGCCACTATGAAAGTTGTCTGTAACATACATAAGCTTGTAACTCTGAACATTGTATTTTAAGTTTTCCTGATAAAATCTCATAATGTTTCCTCTCAGAATGATTCTGCTGTACTTCAGATCAGTTTCGGAACTTGATACTTTTTTCAATGTTAATTAGTTTAACGTCTATATTCACACTCATTGTTCATTGCATTTACCATTCCTCTTCTCTGTTGGGTGCTGGCTGCAGGTAAGCCACGAGATGCTGAAGCTGCTATGAACTACATTAGTGTCATGTATAAGCATCAGGCCCTAAACCAGGACAAGAAGAGTAAGAGCGTCTACTTTCACTTCACCTGCACGACAGACACGAACAACATCCCCATGGTCTTTGGCGATGTTAAAGATACAGTGCTGATCAAGTCTCTGCAGGAGTATGGGGTGCTGTGACCAGCTCAGGACACTGAGGGTCTTCCCTTGCTTCTAAAGGCTGCAAAAAAAAAAAAAACACTCTGCCCTGGTATGAACTGGCAAAGCTGGCCTGTAGTGCTCATTTTCTGGGCTCAGAGTTGTCATTTTCCACAAAATATTTTTAGGGCTTTTTGTCTTCTTTTACTCCTGTGTTAGATGTTGATGCAGGTCATTATGGTGAAGGTGGTTATGACTGTGCTGCTGTGTCTACTGGAGATGGAGAAGGGTTCACTGTAGAATTTGAAAGATTTACATAGATGTGAAGTAGCTTTTCTCAGATTATTAATATTATTATTAATTATAATTATTTATATAATTTATTAATAATTAATAATTATTAATTATTATTATTATTATTTGGTAGCTAATGCTCCCCCATAGATAAAGGCGGCAGATCCGGGGGGTCCATGGACACAGGGAATTATAGTATACTGAGACGCTGGTGCTGTCGTCCCGCCGCTTCTCGCGATCATTCAGGTTTGTTGACGGTGGAGCGGAGGGATGCCAGTGTTTCAGGATGCTCCCGTGTCTGTGTGTCCTCCTGGTTCTCTCCTTTTAGTTAATGCTGTCATAGTCAGATCTGCCGGAGTCATTAGCCACACTCTGGAAATTTTCATATTTTCTACTTTACAAACACAAAACAGTTCAAAACTAATTCCATCCCTTTACATCTTTCCGAGTAAACGACTGCCACCTGTCTGTCTGGACACTGATGGATGACTGTCGAGATCCTCCTCCACGCTTCAGACCAGCTGCCCACGCTCCAGCAACCACCAAGTGCCTTGAAGCTGTCCCTACACTGAAGTTCTCATGGACTACTAACTATCATCACCAGTAGATTGACCAGAGGAGGATGGGTCACCCCTTGTGAGCCTTGGTTCCTCCCAAGGTTTCTTCCTCAGCTGGGGGAGTTTTTCCTTGCCACTGTCGCCCCTGGCTTGCTCACTTGAGGGTTTTACATTTGTCTTTACATTTCATGTCAAATCTTGTCTTACTGGAATTCTGTGAAGCTGCTTTGTGACAACATCAGTTGTGAAAAGCGCTATATAAATAAATTTGATTTGATTTGATTTGATTATGGTGAAGGTGGTTATGACTGTGCTGCTGTGTTTACTGGAGGTCTCTTCAGAGATCCAAAACTTGGAGACCAGAAACTATTCTAGGACTGGAAATAGTTCCCAAAACATCATACTGCTAAATGACTTGTAAATACTCTCTTACTTGTAAATGAATTATTTTATTTTTTCCAGTATCTCAAAACCCTTCATATATCACTTAATACATTAGTGTTGGGTCCTATTTATAAAATTCAGCATCACAAAAAATTCATTTATGCTCAAAGTTTAATACGTATACAGATGCGCATGAAGCCTTCAGTCAGTACTCTGTGTTCAGTTCACCTGTAGGTTTGCACATTCTCTGGATGATTACGGATGCATACGGTCATTTCGAGAAGTATTTAATGGCCTCACAGACCACTGCCTCTTACAATGCTGCCTCTTTCGTCTTTTTTTTTTTTTGTATTATGTAACGTTACATTATAAGCATCTCCTCCAACATTGCCATCTTTGTTGTTGTCATGAAAAACATTTCACCCTGAACTGCTCTAGTGGATGTAGTGTTTAACATCCATGCCAACATAAAGGATGCATAGAAGTATGTGGCAGTGATGGTTACAATGTTTGAAATGGACATATGCATTTAAATATGTAAAGAGAGTATAAATGAGCCTTCATTTATCGCACCAAAATAACACCAAAAAGGGGACCTTACACCGTATTTTAAATGTTAAAAATTCAGAAACCATATTTCGAGCAAGGACAGATACTCTTTATTTCGTGTTTATTCTGAACTCGTTTAAGCAAACAGCAAATTCATTAGGGCTATATAAGGTTTTGCACTCTATGAAATCTGAAAATCTATATTGTTGTTGTGTCATTAATTTTACCAGTCTAATTAGTATAAATGTTGAAACGATCCAGGCTTTATATGCAAACACATTCCATATGTTTATTTTAAGCATTTAAAAGAAACTAATATGCATCTTTTCCAGTTTTACATTGAGTTTTACTTTAAAAACCCAAGCTTGGTGACACTATTTTTTCCAACATCTAACAACTGATGAAACACTTTGCTCAGGCTATCACCCATATTCATAATCAGTGAACTTCCTAGGGCTACCAGAAGATGTTTTACTCATTTTATGAAGCATTTATTTTCTTACAAATTCTCATTTTCATGGAAGAAATTAAATGAGAGTATTATTAGCTTATTGCAAAGCTAAAATACAAAAGCATTATGATTACACTAAAATAAATGGACAAAAAAGCTTACGCTGACCTGAGAATGTTTGATTGTGTGACAGCAACAATCACATGATATATATATGCAACTTTTTCTTAGTTCAGTATTCATTCCAGACTGTCTTCTCACTCTAGTGACTGCAGTGGCCTTACAAATGTGATCACATTTCTCAAAGATATCTGAATTATTAGTTTGATTGTGGATGGTTGTATTTTTGGGCATGTATGGTGACCTGACTGAGTCAACAATGTTGAGCAGTTATGAAGGCTTTGCAGAAACTAGAGCATATTTTACACAGAACAATTCACTAATCTCTAAGATTCATCAGTTTTGGGGAAACCCTGCACTGGTCAGAAACTCTTAGTCATTCCTCATTGTCTTTAAGGAATGCTGTTGGCATCATGACGTTCAGTATATTTCCAGGGCTGTGTGGGTCATTATTTCTCTTATTCAGTGCTGAATATCACAAGAGGGAGAGAGAAAAATATCACCTTTAAATGATGTCCAATCCCTGATTCACCCCAAACTATTCCACTAGCTGATGTTCTTATCTACTGGGATCTACATATTTATTTATCGGTACAGATTTGTTTCATTCCATTTTTAGTCTACTGTCACTCACGTCTTCATGCAATCTATATTTTAATCATGTTGCTTTTAAATGAGATAATTGAGAGGGGTAGTCAATACATTTGTAAATCAAATTTATCTTAGTATTGTGAACCTGCATCTTAAACATAGAAGTTTATATTCAATTATAAATAAGCGAGACACTGAAAAAGAAATAGATGTTCAGTGTTGTTTTTTAAAAAAATTATGTTTTTTTAAACTTAACGATGTTTTAAGTAACAATCTAAAGCATCTTCACAAAATTAAGTGCTATTTGTTGTGCTGTGTACATATTGACCCACTGTACCATTACAGCCAATATCATGTTTCAACCTTAAAATACAGCAATATGTAAAATGCAAAATAAGCAAAGCAACAAACACAAATACTGGCACTTAAAATTTGTTAGATGGATACTGTTGTATACCATGAATAAAATGAGTTTAAATTTGTCTTTAGTTCAGCACAATGCTACCAAATGTGGCCATATTTTGCAGATATTACAGACCTGGCTATGTGAGGTTGGCATGTCTACTGTTTTTCTATTATTGGCAGCTCGAAAAGAGCAGGTGGCTGGCTTCATATGCTTTGGAGGAAGCATGTGCTTGCCCTCACATTCGCAGGTTAGTGGCATTGTGCTTTAACAGGAGGCTAATATGTGCAATTAGAAATGATTTAATTTGTGGAAAAAAATATACAGTAAAATTTGTTTCAAAAAAGAAAACATCAAGTAAGTTCATTTAAAAGCAAAGAATGTGAAGTGCTGACCTTTTAACTTACTTTTTTTTTCTTGTTAATTTTTGTTTTACTTACTATATCTGTAGCAGTAGTCTATAAGCGTCATGGTAATAGAACATGATGGGATCCATGCTTCAATAGTTTGGACATTATTTCTAATGCTTGAGACCATTATCAGTCAAAAAACAAGGCTTGAAACACCTCTAAAGGGCAGCACTACTTTTTGAGCTCTATATAGTCACTGTGATATCCTGCCTTAAGAAATGCACCTTCCTGGGTGTGGGTGTGTTGGTGTTAGTATTTGTACATATGTATATCATTAGATTACTTACACATTGTTCTTCTGTTCAGGCTATAGAATATAGTCTATAAGTACACCCTCAAAAAAGGGGAGGTTTGTTGCACCTGGTGTTGTGAGGCATTTAAGGAGTAAGAATACATCCATGTATACTTTATCTATATTGTTCGCCTGAGTTTGAAATCAGGTGATATTAGATTAGCTTTGGCTGTTGTGTAGTTTATAGAAGAAGTAGTACAAAGTGTAGTTACCTCTGCTTTTGATCATAGCTGAATCAAACAGGTGATGTTGGCATTACAAAGGAAACGTAGCCATGAGTCACGCTGCCTCAGTATGATGCTCCTTAATAATCATTTTTTGTCTTTTTTTTCTTCCTTTTCATGCCATGGGTTGTTTTTCTCCCTTTTTTAGACACATCATCTCTTTTCTCTCCGTCTTCTGTTATTGTCGATGCCACCTTCACACAGCCAGGCCCACCTACCCATACTTCACGTAGGAGACATTTAATCATAAGAGCAGCCAACGGATGAAAAGACTGTTCCCGTTGTCGGTTGGTTGGCCATTTTGCACATAAAAGCAGTACATTTTATTTAGTGATGATATTGTTTTCTGTGGGGATTTGTGTTGTATATTTGGATATTGTTTGCGATTTTATATGTAAACTATAGATGAGCTTTATTTGTTTTTCTGCATAAATGTGAAATAAATGTGATATACAATCTATACTATCAGTAACAAAAAGGACTGTCAATCTATCTTTAATTCTCTTCCTCCGTCCACCCCAAACTGTTCCCAATTTTCTTGATCAACTTGTGTTTTGAAGTGAGGACTTACTTTCTCACATGCTGGAGTAAACAGAAATGTCATTCCAGGAAGTTTTAATCAAATGGATCATCCAGCTGCTCTTGGGCAAATAATCATATAGCAGCTTTGTGGTGCCATTTAGAGGAACAGTATACGGATGTGTACCCACACAGTTAATTTCGGCTCTTTTTGGGGAGCCGGCTCTTTTGGCTCGGCTCTTCATAAAGAGCGGCTCTTTCGGCTCCTAAATGGCTCTTTGTTTTACCACTTATTTCCACTGGTACATAACAATATTACCTACATTTTACATGACTATATGGACAAAATATTATTGTTCAATATTAAAAATAATAAATAGTGTTCCAATGGCCAATTGTTTTTATGGCTGTCTTGTAATAACTCACTGATTGCACTCACACATTCAATTGTATAAATAACTGGATTTTTATTTAAACACCTTAATAAAAAATCACTTGTAAACTATGAAATATAGCCAATGGAACCCAAAAGGTAGGTATTATAAAATAGCTTATTAAAATAAATAATCATCCATTTCTGGGTAATAAAATAAACAAATACTCTACAAAGTACAAAAGAGCAGCATTCAACGATAGTGATTGAAACAACCACAACTGTCAACAAACATTTAACTGATTTAACATTTTCTTCAACTATTTTTTGGAAGGCACTAGGGCTGCAACTATTATTTATTTATTTTTTTATTATTTTTTTTATAATCGATTAATCTGTCGATTATTTTTTCGATTAATCAATTATTAATCGGCTAAAAAGGAAGACAAGCCAAATTTGGTTTCCTGTCTGTTACTAGCATATTCAGGACACCATCAGTGAGAACAGCTGCTTGCTGTGGTGTGCAGATCTTCTTCAAAACATAGTCAGCAATGCTGGGCTGTTTTTATCTGAGGTGAGAAAGAAAGTGTAGATATGGACATACACCTTTTTTAAGTTAATAACTACTGATCTAAAATGCAGACAACAATGCAGGCAAATTGAAATTACATAAATGGATATTGGGTGATGCTGCCATGTGCTGAGAATAAAAGGGAAATTCATCTAACACATATGATCAGATATGGTTAAGATATTTAAGATTTTAGAGAACTAATGTTGTAACTGTATAAGGAACACACAACCTGCCATTATTAAAAATTAGCGTTTACATGAAGAATTAACCCAACCGTTACATTAATTTTATATTCATCAATATTTAACACAGTGTATGTAATGTAATAAACACTTATAATGTAATATACACTTGGCTGTGATACTCAAACACTAACACGCAATGCCAGTCAGAAAAGACCTTAAAAGGCTTTAAATATATTATTTTAAAAAATGTTTGGATTTTTTTTTAACTCTGAATGTAACTGCCGCCACATTTAAGGTGGAACTGAAAACTCGCTAAATACAAGAGTGATATAAATTTACTAAAAATGAGACATCTTGTTTAACTACTCTAGCAGGCTCTAGTGACATTGAGTGAGAGAAAAACTATCGTCGCTAACGTTACCTTGACTAAAACTACGGCCTGTTTTGGAACTGCTGGTCGAGCCTTGACACATTTAAGGTGGAAGAGAAAACTCGGGGGGAGTCTAAGGCTTGTTCGCTAAACACGAGTGTAATATCAATGTACTAAGAAAAACAAATGTTGTTTAACTACTCTAGCAGGCTCTAGTAACATTGAGTGAGAGAAAAGTAGAATGAACTTACTATACTTAATCTCTTTCACACACAGCTCCAACAGGCTTCATTTTCAGGTGCTCATGCAGTGATGTTGTGCTGCTGTGCCATGCGAGATCAGCTGTGCACATTTTGCACCTAATGCTGTTCCTTGAAGGCGTTAATGTAAAGTGTTCCCATACTTTTGATGACTTGGGTCGTACATTTTTCTCTCAGCTTGTGCTAACATTATCCTCTGCTGTGACCGCCTCCTCCATTTTTCAAACCCTTCTTCCAGAGTTCGTCACGTGTAGCAACTGTACCTATGTGTATAATAACTTAGACCCAACTAATCGATTATTAAATTAGTTGCAAACTATTTTAACACTCGATTTTATTCGATTAGTTGTTGCAGCCCTAGAAGGCAGATTGGCATTCAGGAAAACCAAGTGTCTCAGCTTTGCTTGTTGTTCTCTGATTTGTTGAATGACAAGCCTTAGAAAAAAATGGCTCGGTCTTAGACAGGAACCGGCTCTCATCGTTCACTTACAAGAGCTGGCCCTTTGAACCGGTTCGTTCGCGACCGACACATCACTAATGTGTACCCACGCAGTTAGTCAGGAAGCTCAGAGCATTCAGCCACTTGTTAGCTCATGGTATTTACATAGGGGATAGAAACTCTGATCTAAAAAAACACTTGAAATATAAGTCTGATGTGCCACTGTTCTAAAGGTGATGAAATATTATACACAACCTGGTTGTGGTGTTCTATGTGTGCTTTAATCTATGTAATGACTCACTTCACACTGCAGCTAACCATAACTCACTTTAAACCTCAGCACATGCAAAGACAGTGTAGTGGAGTATGGATCAAATCAAATGAAGAAATAAAGACATGGAAAGTTCTGAATAAGAACTCTCCACTTTAACAAGGATTTTTGTGTTTGGAACAGAACCCACATTCCACAGAATTTTGTGTGTGCGTACGAACTCACATCAAAGGACTCACCAGGACGCCTGCCCATGGCCCCCTCACCTCCGCCATGAATGAAAGATAACAAACCCGTTTATTATGCTCTGGCAGAGGGGAGATCAAACAAAGTGGGGAATAACTGTGGGTGACAGTTCGGCTTTATGGCTGTGGCGCCTAAACGGCGAAACTTATCTTGTGTGAAAATCAACAGATGGCAGCGCTGACGTAACTCGAGTTGACCTCCGGGTAACCCATCAGCACAGGACGAACAGCATGGACCAACAGCGTCCCCAAGTGGACGTTTGCGAAATCGTGTTTCGCCCTACTGACTCCTAAATGCACACTGAGCAACGAGTGTTCATGAACATTGTTTTATGCAAATATGTATTAATGTTAGCCCTGTTGTTGTCCTCAGATGAACGTCTACCAACCAATGAAGTGATGTGTATTACTGTTTCAATCATGAAAGTTTCTGTCTCTAATTAAGAAAACGAATTAATATCTTCTAACATAATATTGTAGTGGGATGTAATCATAAAGTACCCAAGATATATGCACGTAGATGTTTGATATTAATAATCCAGGACACATATTATGCTATACCACAAGCATGTATAGGTAATCTTTATGTTATTCAATTTTGTGTATACGTGTATCCTTTCTCTCTCTCTCTGAAACGTGAAACAAGTCACCTGAGCCTCAGACCCAGGATCCAATCAAAGGAAGGATACCTCCCAGTTGGGCGTGACTGCGCCACCTCTGAAAAGAGTGTGCCCGGACCACGCCGCACTTCTACTCTCCACTTCTACTCTTCGCTTCTCTCTGCTTTTTGTTTTACTCTTCTCTTTGTTTTACACTCTCTCTCTCTGATTTTCAACCTCTCCAAGCGAGACGTTTTTCTCTTCCTTACGTCAAAACAAAGACTCTAAAAGGACCTCACTCAGCTTCCCAGGAGACGTCTTGCGCTAGCTAGAGTGTGAAAGAAAATGTATCAGTAACGTCGAGTAAATCCGAATAATCCTTTGTTCTTTTATTGTGTTTATGTTTTATCGCCCAACCGAAGTTTAATCTCACGATTTGATCAAAGCAGGTGAAACTTATTCGTGGCCAGAATAAGATATCACCCCTTTAGATAAGATAGTTGATAGTGGATACCTTAGCGTTATCTGACTCAACCTGGAAGTAATCCCCTTTCCAGCGAGCCTACCTTCAACGACGCGGGGAGGACAAGAAGCAAAAACCCGGAGCACGGAGGTTAAAAAAGCGGGACCCGACGGCTCGGTGAAAACAGCAAAAAGAGTAAGCAAGCAAACTTCACTCACTTTCCAGAAGCTGGTGCCTAATTAAGTCTCTTGATAAATTTATACGTTAATTAAAACCTCAGTTAGTAACACATTAGTCACAAGTCCTAGCACCTAGCTTATCTTTAAATTCGAATCGGCTTCCCCTGCATTGATGCCGTGAGATTTTGAGATTATGTTATGTTACGTACATATTCTTTTGTTAATAAATATTTCAATTATTTGAAATCACAGTGTGTGGAGTCTGTTCATTTAAAAGTCTGAAGATCCTGAAGAACTCACGTAGCTAGGCCATTATTCATTCTCAAACTACTTGTTAATGTTTTAATTAAGTCAATTATAAAATTTTAATTATTATCATTAGTCAAATATCAGTAATCATAAGAGTTTGAATAAGGTCAAATGCTACAAACACAATATATAAATATATATAATATATATATTTATATATATCATGGTGTATACACAACATACACTACAACAGGAAGGGCGACAAGGTGACATAACAGGTGGTGTCTCTCTCTGCTCCAGAGGGCTTAGACTGTGTGTTAGATCCCTGCATCGGGTCTGTGAGAACTTTGATGTTTTTCGCCCTGTATCTGTGTGGGGTTCCTCCAGGCCCTCTGGTTTCCTCCTATAGTGAGCTATTGCAATGGTAAAAATCTGTGAAATTACAGCTGTTTACAAAACATCTGAAGCTATTACTAATCCATTTTAATGTGGATCTGTAAACTGAGCAAACCATGTTATAGCTATGGACATGGAACCTGTGTCATTTCTGAGAAAACAACACTGATGTGTATCACAAGGGTGAACTCATACACGAGTCAGAATGCCACATGAAGAACACTCCCTCATTTCTAATCGTCTTATAGTTTTTCCCCTTTTCAGTTTTTGCTAGAGATGTGAAAGGCTAAATTGCTATCAGTCACAATCTAATATATGTGGTTATCAGTTTAATTCTGAATTATTTCATCAGTTTATTATCTGATTCCATATACCATTTTCTATTTATATTCCCAGGCTTTTAAATGCATATGAAGATACCAGTGGAGTCATTTTCATCTCTAGGCATTTGAAGATACTGTGTCCAAAATACTGTAATTTTAATGATTGAAAACAGCTACTTCAAGGAGCATCCATTCTTGACAGAGATGCTCATTTAGTATAACATCCATAGAACAGTATTAATGAAATCAGGTGCTTAGCTGCACATGAGCCTAAGGTAACCAAGCTTTGGCTAGTTGGTGAGTGAAAGACCACACATCTTTTATTCTTTTTCTAGTCACTACAGTCATTACATACAAGTTATCCAAGGAAAACAAAAACAACATTGAAGCATTTACTAAATATTGAACTGAGTATTAAACATAAACAATCCCATGTCCCAAAAACTTCACAAATTGTGTTAAAGCAAAAAAATACTTAGTGATTGTTCATTCTCTTAAATATTTTATTTACATTCTCTTAATTTATTTATTTTTTACTGACTCAATTTTGTATTTTGTAAATATATTTTCACTCAAACATTTGGGAGAGTTGGGGGCAAATTAAGAGTGAAAACTGAAAATGAATTGAAATTACAACTAAAGTTACAACTAAATTTCAAGAGAAAATTGTCAGTTCAAAAATAATATTTCAGTGCAACAATTTAATACAAACCGGATTCCAAAAAAGTTGGGACACTAAACAAATTGTGAATAAAAACTGACTGCAATGATGTGGAGGTGCCAACATCTAATATTTTATTCAGAATAGAACACAATTCACAGATCAAAAGTTTAAACTGAGCGAATCATTTTAAGGGAAAAATATGTTGTTTCAAAATTTCATGGCATCAACAAATCCCAAAAAAGTTGGGACAAGGCCATTTTTTACCACTGTGTGGCATCCCCCCCTTCTTCTTACAACACTCAACAGACATCTGGGGACAGAGGAGACCAGTTTCTCAAGTTTAGAAATAGGAATGCTCTCCCATTCATGTCTAATACAGGCCTCTAACTGTTCAATCGTCTTGGGCCTTCTTTGTCGCACCTTCCTCTTTATGATGCGCCAAATGTTCTCTATAGGTGAAAGGTCTGGGCTGCGGGCTGGCCATTTCAGTACCCGGATCCTTCTCCTACGTAGCCATGATGTTGTGATTGCTGCAGAATGTGGTCTGGCATTATCTTGTTGAAAAATGCAGGGTCTTCCCTGAAAGAGATGACGTCTAGATGAGAGCATATGTTGTTCTAGAACCTGAACATAGTTCTCTGCATTAATTGTGCCTTTCCAGACATGCAAGCTGCCCATGCCACAAGCACTCATGCAACCCCATCCCATCAGTGATGCAGGCTTCTGAACGGAGCGTTGATAACAACTTGGGTTATCCTTGTCCTCTCTGGTCCGGATGACTTGGCGTTCCAGTATTCCACAAAAAACTTCAAGTTGTGACTCATCTGACCACAGAACAGTCTTCCACTTTTTTCCACAAGTTTGCCACACCATTTTAAAAGACCCCTGGCCCAGTGCAAATGTCTGAGCTTGTGGAGCTTGCTTAGAAATGGCTTCCTGTTTGCAGTGTAGAGTTTCAGCTGGCAACGGCGGATGGCTCGGTGGATTGTGTCACAATAAATTTGGTGTTTTTTTTTAAAGAAGAAGCAGTTTGTATTAAACACCTTCTCCCTCACTGTGGAGAACATAAAGCATAGAGTCATGGCTCTGGTTCATCTGCTCCTACTGCCGGCTGTACTGCTGCCCCTCGGTCACTCAGGTAAGTGTCACACACACATAATCACACACACAACCTGTGTTGTCCAGTAGCTCAGTGGATTGTCACCTTTCTAAATCTTTGGTTGTGACTGCTGTCTTCTCTAAAACAGCTATGAACCCTATACTATTTATAGCGCTCTGGTAGGTTAATTGTGTGGCTGGGGAACCCCCCAATGCTACACCAATAAGGGTCCTTTGCCAAGACTCCAGCACCACATTGGCTCACATTTGCAACAGGATTAAACTGTAACGTGCTCTGGATAAAAGAATCTGCCAAATGCAATCAATGTAAATGTGAACAGCTCCAGTGTTTGTGAAGACTAGGACAATGTGGAATCTGTATTATGTAATTAGAACAGGATACAAAGTAAATGTATTCAGATTAAAATGAATGATTTTTTTATTTATTTACTCGTATCAACACATAAACTTCTTAATTCTGAATATCACCTAAAACCGATTAGTAAACTTGAACAGTCAGTTCTATAAACGCTTTTTGGACATTTAAAAAAACTCACAAATATGTGAAATTATGTGCGGCAATGGCTTAAAAGTTAGAAAACTGAATTTACAGACAGCAATATTCACACCTGAAGTGCCCTTGCACAGAAAATTGAAAATGGGCAAAAATAAAATTTGCAAGCTCTCAAAAATGTTGATTTACTTAAGCAAAATGAAAATTATTGGCCAATATTTTGATGGATTTTCTTAAACAAGGATATGTCTAGAAGAAACGTATATAAACTAAGAGCTTATTACAACACATTATTATTATTAAAACACATGATGCAGGTGGATTAGCGACACAAAAGCATCGGAGTGTGTGAGTGAATGTGTGTGTGTCTGTGTTGCCCTGTGAAGGACTGACGCCCTCTCCAGGGTGTATTCCCGCCTTGCGCCCAATGATTCCAGGTAGACTCTGGACCCACCGCGACCCTGAATTGGATAAGCGGTTACAGATAATGAATGAATGAATGAATATATTTCACTATCCATTTTGGTAATGTTTGTTTATTTTACTACATTACTAAATGTTTATTTAATGCACTAAAATTACACAAAAATGTATTTGTCTTCGACTTAAACCAGACTAAATCTGAGAAGAATTCAATGATTAAAATAAGACTAAATGTAATACACATTTTAGTCTAAAGACTAAGATTAAAACTAAATAAAAATCAGCTGCTAGAAATAACACCGTGTCCGTGTCACTGCAGCACTGAGAATGATCCACTACCAAATCATACTCTCTGCTCCGTGGGGGACCTGACCATTGAAGAGCGACAAACAATGTGTGCACAGCAACAGATGGACTACACTCTGTAATTGTAGGAGTAGAAAGTGCTCCTGTATGGTCAGTGAAGCTGAGACAATGGACAGTGAATATAGAAATAAGGAAGAGCACATAATATTCTGATATGACGCTGTATTGAGTTTACACGAGAGAAACAAACAAAATAAAAACCTAAAGGTTTTACCTAAATAACTGGAATAGAATTGAGGAAAGTTATGGACTGGATGAGGAGAAAAAAATGATGTTATGTTCATATGTGGTGAATAGAGGAGAAGCATTTAATATACGCTGCCGTAATTTCCCTGTTGATGCATTTGTTTTCAATGGGGTGTTCTCAGTCTGTCCCTGTTCTGTTTTAACTCTTACACAACTGCTCACTCTTTGATTTCTATCAGAAGTTTGACCAGAGGACAATGGGTTCCACTTGTGAGTCTTGGTTCCTCCAGCTTCGAGGAAGTCAGTGTCCACCTCAAAGTGACAGGGACTCAGAGCAGGTTTAAAGAGTCATGAGGCTGTTACACCCAGTGCTGTTAGTAACCTTACTGATGCTTAAAGAATACGGCCCCAGAACAACATTCATCAAATGTAATTTTACCCAATTTTTATTCTCCCACCATGCATCATCATCCAGATTCTCTCACATTAATCAAGTTCAGTTTTGTTTACCACATTTAACAAATTTTCTTGGCTTTGTTACAGCTAGGAATGTCGACTGAAAACAGCAAGAATGCTGCAAAGATTTCCATCTCTAAACTCAGCAAAGGCATAGATGGGTCTTGCAGCGTAGCTGGTTGGGGAAGAATTAAAACCAAGGGAAATACAAGTAACGTACTTCTGGAGACGAACATCACTGTCTATAAAAGCTGTGAAACATACTGGAACGACACCAACTTACTGTGTGCAGGTGGAGATAAAGGTGGATTTTGTCAGGTAAATTATCCTTAAGATAAACCTATTAAACCCAAGCAGATTTCAGTTTCCTGGACCAGTATTAAGCCTAGTCCTGAACTACCCAGCATTCTGATTGGAGATTAACTACAGAAAGTACAATTTAGTCCAGGTCTAAGCTTAATCCCTGGTATGAAAAAAAAAAATAAATTAGCAGAAGCTTTATAAAGGTTTAGTTCAGCAGTGTGTTAACGTTGCTTATGTTTTGTTGCAGGGAGACTCTGGTGGTCTTCTGGTGTGTGATAACAAAGCAGTCGGCATTGCTTCCTTCACTGAGAAGGACAACTGTGACAACCCCACAAAACCAAATGCCTACACCAATATTTCTGCATTCATGCCTTGGATCAAGAAAATCATTGAACACCAGTAATTCCACTGTAAAGAGGCCTTTATTTGGTTGTAGTGGTGTTTCAGTTCACTGAAGGAAGAGCCTATGTTGTTAAACCTATGCCATTGTAAAAGAATGTAAGGTTAAATGTTGACTGAATATGGATGAAGCACTGTCATTAGAACTTCACCTAGAACTTGATATTTCACTATAAATAAACCATTTCTGCTTTAAAAACTGTTATGAGTTTTCTCACCACTTGTTCAGATGTCATGTGTCCTCTCACATTGTATACTGTAATTATAGGTTTATAAAATATACAAAATGTAAAAGATTCTCCTGAGATCTTGCTATTAGAACTCGAGTGGAGTTTTTGTGCATAACTATATCAAAGATTAAACCCATGAATGGAGCTCCACCATCAGGAGTGCATTTATATAAATGAATGGCTGCATATTTCATGTGTTATTCTTGTTATTCTCTTCTTAGACATTATCATTGTCTTTGACAATACCCAGGATGAAGCCTATAATATACATGAATAAAATAAAATAAATTAAACTGCTTATCCTGAACTGGATAAGTGGTTTCAGACAATGAATGAATAATGTGCCACAGAAACACAGCATGTTGTGTATTAACACTATGCTAATAACTTTACAACTAGCCCTTTGATCAGAATCAGGGTGTGAAATATAAAATGACAATTATTGTGGTAAACTAGGTGTGTGCTTCAGTAAACTGAAGTCTTACAATCTTTATAGGGTCTTGCTTCTTTACTATAATGTTTGCAGTAAATTAATCATAAATCCATTACACCAGCCAATGTGTCACATACCACACAACCTTTGTAGTCAAGGGTCAGCAACAATATATTACAGAGTAAAATCACACAGTGTTAATGGTTACTACCATACACAATTTAGGCCTGTACATGGCTATCATTAATAGCATAGATCACTGAAAACAAGACATTTGCCAGTCAGTACTGGTACACAGACTGTGTCACATTCATTTTTAATTGCACCACAAGCACCCTTGAACATTTGTGGTAGAGACTTGTTGTTGAAAATGGGAGTCACTATTTTATGCCAACCAGATGAGATCACACTTACGTGGTTGGACGGACACAAAACTGTGGCAGTAGTGGGGTACACTGATGGTATGTACCTGATGAGACCTCAGCAGGATGAGTCGGTAGACATTTATTGGGGTTTAGTGACTGGACAGACGGACCCGTCACCACGACTCATTGCTTTGTTCCACCAGTGGTCGCCTTGGATTACAGCCATGGCACCCTACGTCCCTCCACCCGACCCATTCCATGTCACCCTGTTCTATGATGTAGGGGGAGATTTAACTTACTATGAAGCTTTTCAAATAGAATTAGAGGGTCGGTTGACACCACAGGGATTTATGTGGGTCCTGAAGGGATGGCATCTCCTGTTTCACTAAAACCACAACAATACAATTGGTACAAACTGTCTGACACGGCGGCACCACACATTTCATTAGCTCTCCATCCGAGACACGAGGCCAAGCAGTTGGGCCCTATGGTAAAAAGAGCAAATGAGGCCAAGCTGCCTGGCGTCATGTTTTCGCAGTCCACATAGACATATCACATCACTGATAACTCACCCATCCTAGTCACATTGCACCATCAATTGCTGCCTAGACACCATGGTTGTGAGGACACTGATCATCCACAGACGGAGGCATTATTAGCATCACTACCTGACACATTGTGGTCCACAGGACCAGATGATGTAGGATACACTAATCAAACACCTGTTTCTTTTTGTATGAATATTACACAACCAATTTGGATTACCCAATATAAACACAAGCCAGATGCTGTTGAATCTTTGGATAAAATGGTCCAGGCTTTGGTGGAGGCTGGAGTCCTGGAACCGTGTCAATCAGCATGGAACACACCGATTCTGCCGAAAAAGGAGCCTGGCCAATATCGGATGGCCCATGATTTAAGAGCCGTGAATACAGCCTTGGCTACTGCCACTGTTTCGGTTCCTAACCCGTACACCGCTATGTCTGAACTAGGTCCAGACATGAAATGGTTCACTTGCATTGATTTGACTAACGCATTTTTCTGTATTCCGCTGGCAGAACACTGCAGAGATATATGTGCATTCACACATAAAGGTATACAATACAGATACACTAGATTACCTCAAGGTTTTGCTCTCTTTCCAGGATTGTTTAATCAGGCCCTGAGGCGGAGTCTGGACTCGTGCCAACTGCCAGAAGGCTCCTTATTGATACAATATGTTGATGATATTGCTTTGGCGGCTAAAACACCGGAAATCTGCCTTGAAGCAGGTGGTTCTTCAATGCTTAGCAGACGCAGGGTACAAGGTATCTAAACAGAAATTACAGTGCTGCAGATCTAGGGTTACTTTCTTAGGGAGAGTAGTAACACAGGGTTCCACGGGCTTGTCCGCCACACACCGGTCCGCTATACTGTCACACACAAAACCTGAAACTGTGAAAGACATGTTAGCATTTTTAGGACTGACTGCCTACAGCAGACAATACATTCCTGACTTTGTCGGACGTACACAGAGACATGGTGAAATCTCTGGATATGAGAAATTTGTCTGGTAAGCTCACCTGGACGGTGGAGTTGGAACAGGCGTTTATAGATGTTAAACAAGCCTTATCCGTTGCAGTTGACTTAGCCAGACCTGATTATTCATTACCTTTTTACATGGATGTTTCTGAAACAGACACTGTGATTAATGGTGTACTGTTTCAGAAAAAGGGGGAAGGTAGAGCAGTACTAATGTATTTAAGTGTCTCATTGGACCTTATAGAGAGGAGACAACCACAGTGCACAAGACATGTAGCAGGACTGACCAAATTAGTACAGAAAACAGCACATCTAGTAGCAGGATACCCATTGCGCATTTTAACCACACACGGAGTAGTAGCGTACATAAACTCTCAGATGTTCACACTCACTCCTTTGAGACAGAGACGCATTCACAAAGCATTGACTGCACCCAACATCACCTACACACGAAGGAGTTAATATGGCAGATGGGATGTTGGAAGGCCCACCACATGAGTGTGAGGAACAGGTGGAAAAGCAATGAAAAGTAAGACCAGACTTACAAGCCACACCCATTCCAGGGTCATGGAATTTATGGACGGATGGGTGTGGATACAGGGCACCCAGCAGGCACAGGACGTCAATTTGACGTCAGAAAGGCGTTGGTCTCTAACGTTGGACAGACGTTGAATTTTTGTTGGAAATTAAATCGGGTTGACGTCATAGCCTGATGTTGCCTTGACAACAATTTTCAACGTTGGACAGACGTTGATTTTTAGTTGGAAATGAAAATCGGGTTGACGTCTAAACCGAATATTGATGTGACGTCAAGACTCAACGTTGGTTAGACATTGAAATATGGTTAGTAATCAAAGTCAGATATTACTCAAAAATTAACGTCAGGATGACGTCAAACTCCAACGTTGTGTAGATGTTGATTTTTAGTAGGAAATGAAAATCGGGTTGACGTCTAAACCCAACATTGATGTGACGTCAAGACTCAACGTTGGTTAGACGTTGAAATATGGTTAGTAATCAAAGTCAGATATTACTCAAAAATTAACGTCAGGATGACGTCAAACTCCAACGTTGTGTAGATGTTGATTTTTAGTTGGAAATGAAAATCGGGTTGATGTCTAAACCCAACATTGATGTGACATCAAGACTCAACGTTGGTTAGACGTTGAAATATGGTTAGTAATCAAAGTCAGATATTACTCAAAAATTAACGTCAGGATGACGTCAAACTCCAACGTTGTGTAGATGTTGATTTTTAGTTGGAAATGAAAATCGGGTTGACGTCTAAACCCAACATCGGTGTGACATCAAGATCCAACGTAGGTTAGATGTTGAATTATGGTTAGTTATCAAAGTCAGATATTAGTCAAATTTAACGTTGGGATGATGTCAAGCTCCAATGTTGTGTAGTTGGTGATTTTTAGTTGGAAATGAAAATCGGGTTAACATCTAAACCCAACATTGATGTGACATCCAGAACCAACATTGGTTAGACGTTGAAGTATGGTTAGTAATCAAAGTCAGATATTACTCAAAATTTAACGTCAGGATGATGTCATGCTCCAGTGTTGTATAGATGTTGATTTTTAGTTGGAAATGAAAATTCGGGTTGACGTCAAATCCCAACATTGGTGTGACATCAAGACTCAATGAAGTTTTTACATTGAATTATGGTTAGTAATCAAAGTCAGATATTACTCAAAAATTAACATTTGGATGACGTCAAGCTCCAATGTTGTTTTAGTTGTAATGAAAATCGGGTCGACGTCTAAACCCAACACTGGTGTGACATAGAGACTCAACACTACCGTATTTCACATTTACAGCATACTACTGTAATTAAATAATACAATACTTTACTGTAAAAACTGATTTACAGTAAATAACTGGCAGCTGAGCTCCCAGACAATTACTGTATTTTTACAGGAACATTAATGTATTTTAACTTTACAAAATACTACTGTAAATGAATAAAACTTAACTGTAAATATTGGGATTTACAGTAAATACCTGGCAACAGAGTTTCCAGCCTTCATTTACTTCATTTGTACAGGAACAAGATTGTATTTAAAATTTACAGAATACTACTGTAATTGCATAATACAATGTTTTACTCTAAATATTTAAATGTACAGTAATATTTTCAGCAGAATTGCCAGCCATTTACTGCCTTTTTTCAGAAACAATACCTTTTTTCAGAGGAACACTAATTACAAACAGTATCTAAATTACATTCAATTCTTTATATATACTGAATAATACCAGCACGTAATATTTTTGTATTAAGATTATAGTGTTACTATTAAATAAAAAAAATCAAGTCTGCCAAGCATGAATACTTTAAAAATACTATAACCATAACATACACAAAAGAAGTCCAAATCTACATTCAGAATTAAAATCAGTAACACGCTTTATTAAAACTGAATATATGCAAAATGTGGACAAATTTCAAGTACTGCATAACATGTTCAAATTATTTATGTTTTTACTTGAACTTAATATTTTTGCCCCTTATGATATTTGCTTTTTTTTTCTAACCAAAAATACTTCACAATATCCAATTACATTATTGCCTTGATGAATTACAAGAAAGGTGCCCAAATCTTTATAGTAAAACATTACGTTATATCACATGACTTTTGATCTTACCAGACAACACAAATAGTGATATCATGAAAAATGTAATAAAAATATGTAATTTGGATTTGAAAAACTTTGTATTTCAAATATCATCAGTGAACCCAACATGTTACTGACTTAGAGTCAGTTTTATGTTGAACATGACCCTTTAAATACAAACCGGATTCCAAAAAAGTTGGGACACTAAACAAATTGTGAATAAAAACTGAATGCAATGATTTGGAGGTGCCAACATCTAATATTTTATTCAGAATAGAACACAAATCACAGATCAAAAGTTTAAACTGAGATAATGTATCATTTTTAAGGGAAAAATATGTTGTTTCAAAATTTCATGGCATCAACAAATCCCAAAAAAGTTGGGACAAGGCCATTTTTTACCACTGTGTGGCATCCCCCCTTCTTCTTACAACACTCAACAGACGTCTGGGGTCAGAGGAGACCAGTTTCTCCAGTTTAGAAATAGGAATGCTCTCCCATTCATGTCTGATACAGGCCTCTAACTGTTCAATCATCTTGGGCCTTCTTTGTCACACCTTCCTCTTTATGATGCGCCAAATGCTCTCTATAGGTGAAAGATCTGGACTGCAGGCTGGCCATTTCAGTCCCCGGATCCTTCTCCTACGTAGCCATGATGTTGTGATTGCTGCAGAATGTGGTCTGGCATTATCTTGTTGAAAAATGCAGGGTCTTCCCTGAAAGAGATGACGTCTAGATGGGAGCATATGTTGTTCTAGAACCTGAACATAGTTCTCTGCATTAATGGTGCCTTTTCAGACACGCAAGCTGCCCATGCCACAAGCACTCAAGCAAACCCCATACCATCAGTGATGCAGGCTTCTGAACGGAGCGTTGATAACAACTTGGGTTATCCTGTCCTCTCTGGTCCGGATGACATGGCGTCCCAGTGTTCCATAAAGAACTTCAAATCGTGACTCATCTGACCACAGAACAGTCTTCCATTTTGCCACACTCCATTTTAAAAGACCCCTGGCCCAGTGCAAATGTCTGAGCTTGTGGAGCTTGCTTAGAAATGGCTTCCTCTTTGCACTGTAGAGTTTCAGCTGGCAACGGCGAATGGCACAGTGGATTTTGTTCACTGACAATGCTTTCTGGAAGTATTTCTGAGCCCATTCTTTTATTTCCTTGACAGTGGCATTCCTGTTTTAAGGTGCAGTGATGTTTAAGGGCCCGGAGATCACAAGCATCCAGTAGAGTTTTACGCCTTGACCCTTATGCACAGCAATTGTTCCAGATTCTCTGAATCTTTTGATGATGTTATGCACGGTTGATGATAACTTAAAAATCTTTGCTTTTTTACGCTGGGTAACACCATTCTGTTATTGCTGCACAACAAACATCTTTCTGCGCAACAATGGTGGAATTGGTGATCCTCTTACCATCTTGGCTTCAGAGAGACACTGACACTCTGAGAAGCTCTTTTTATACCCAATCATGTTGTCAATTGACCTAATTATTGTTAATTGGTCTTCCAGCTGTTCGTTATATGCTCAATTTCCTCCTTTTTGCCACTTATTGCTACTTGTCCCAACTTTGTTGGGATTTGTTGACACTGTGAAATTTTGAATGAACATATATTTTTTTTAAATGTTACATTTACTCAGATTAAACTTTTGATCTGTCATTTATGTTCTATTAAAAATAAAATATTGACATTTGCCATCTCCACATCATTGCATTCAATTTTTATTCACAATTTGTTTAGTGTCCCAACTTTTTTGGAATCCGGTTTGCAAATAAAATTTAATTCAAAGTCCATCAGTTTCTATAAAGCAAGGATACACACGGATGCATGGTTCAGGACTTCTTGGTTGCTCTCTACGTTGACCACCCCTGGGGATTTGTACCAATGAGGCGTCTATAAAAATAAAAATTCCAGTTAGTAACATAGCATGTGGAAATAAAGGTACAAAAAAATTGCAATAAAAATTTTGTACACAAGAGGATACAGTAAGGGGAAGATCAGATGACATCATGGGCAAGACAATTTTTAAAACTAAACATAGAACAAAAATAAGGATATTTTAGTTTGGTAGATTATATCTTTGTTGTAACAATGTTTCTTGGCAATAAATCTTATGCTGTTGGAATCATGTTAATTTCCCTTTGAAATGGTGCCACATTTGTAAGGAACATGCATTTGTGGGATGAGCAGTAGAAATGAGTATGTGGGTTGTGCCAATGAAACATTAGCCCAATCCTCTCTGCCTATGTCAAAGAGCTTATTCTGCCATTGACTCGTTTGGTGAGTTGTGACTGGCTGACTGAAGTTTGAAGAAACAAGACATATTGGCAATTTAACAATGTATTCTTTTAACAAATAGGAGCTTCAGTAGCGTGTGGAAGAACCATAAACAGCCAAAACAGCCCAGGACTTTCTCTTCATGATGGTCACCATCCTGGTTACACACTGCTGGTCACACATGTGGTTGTGTTGGTCACTGTGGCATGAACAGCACGCCCAAGCTGATCGCACAAGTGTTCATTGGGGTTGAGGTCAGGAGCTAGCAGGCCATTCCATCCTCTCCACTACCAAATTCTGGAGGTAGTCTCTGATAAATACCGCTCTGTGGGGGCAAGTGTTGTCATTTTGGAGGATAGAGTTTGGTCCCAGACTGTGGAGATATGGGATTGCCACTGGTTGTAGAATTCCATCTCAATATCTTTTTCTGCATTGAGATTGCTTGCAATGACGATAAGACTCATTTTTCAAGTGAAGGAGATGCCACATCACACCATCACACAAAATAAGCTGTTTGGCACTGGCAGTGAGTATTTGACAAATTTTTCACTGGCGCAATCCACATACTCAGCTCTACTGCTCATCTCACAAAAGCATGTTTCTTACAAATGTAGCACCATTTAAAAGAGAAATTAACAGTAATGGTATAAGGTTTATTGGCAAGAAGCACTGTTACAACAAAGAAATAATCAACCAGACACAAATTTTCTTATTTTGTGCTATGTTTATTTTTATTTTTCTGCAAGTAATCAGAGCAAATGAGTGAGGTAAAGGGTGAATTACATTAATAATTACAGTTAGATAATGTAGCATGTCCTATTTGGTGCTAAAAATAAACACTAATACTTTGACATTGTATTTTGTTATGGCTTTCATAATGTCATACCGTATCATATATTTCCATTTCTTTTAGGCATATCGAGATATGAATTTTTGGTCATATCAGCCCTAGTTGTCGCTTGCTCACACTTTTTGTAGTGAAGACTGAGGATAGATATTAATACGAACTCAACAAAACCATTTTTTTCCAAAAGTACGGCAATTTCAATTTGATACCTGATCTAAAAGCAATGTATACTGATATGCTATGCAATATTTCAATGTATCATAGTAATCAGAAAATCCTGTATTTGACCTTTAATTTCACATATCAAATGCACAAATTTCAACTGCATCAAATGATTCCCACAATGACCCTGATTAGAATTAAATGGTTGCAACAGATGAATGAATGACAGTAAACAGTAACTGCCCTTCATAATAATTTCATAAAGAATTATCCAACAGAAACGGGTCAAAATATTAAAAAGCAATTACCTTCATATAATTTTAGAATTTTTGAATCCATTTTCATACATGGGGTTTCTGCATCAGTAAAGTTATCATATTTCAAGGTTTTTATATATAATAATACCTTTAATTACAGGTAAGATAACATGAAATAGAGGCTAGTTTAATTCAGAGAAGGAAGTAAACAAGTAGAGAGAGAGAAAAAAAGAAATTTCCTGTCGATATTGGAAATTGAAATTTTAGTACAAGGTGAATAGGGCTGCCTTTCCAGAAATTAATGGAGGCTTGAGCAAACATAGGTCACTTGTCCTTCCACTGTCAGCAAATATCTTGCATTGGTCAAAAATTCCACTGTAATTAATTCAAATGTTAAACTTTTGTCATTCTGGAGTATCTTGCAATTATATATACATACCCAGAATAAACATCTGAGTTACTCACAAGCAGGTTAAGGGTTTCAAAATCAGCAACTGTGGCACTTGCCTAAATGATGAGAATATAAATTATTTTAAGTCTTCAACATTTACCATTGCAGTTTTCAATGACATGTCAAATTAAAACCTATATGATATAGCCTAGGTCTAGTTTCAGTTTTCCTGTTTTAATGATACCTGTAAATGTGAGCCTTAAATGCAGCCAACTTCCTGAAAGTCATGGCACGACGAGACTCTCCACATTTAAAACATATAGCACAGAGAAATAAGATGTCATTTCATATGCATTACAAAAACCAACACACTACATTTGTGATCACAGAACTGGTAGCCAACATTTAGTATTTAGACACTTTAAATGCAATACTCTTAAACTCTGATAAACAATTAAAATGTACACTCTATATAAACTAAATAACAAAAATGGGAGTCTCAAATCAGATTTGGAATGGTATGGAGCCCCTAAAGGGACTGGGGGGAAAATAAAAAAAGACTATTGATTTTGTGTTCCCTTGCAAACATTATTGCATTCCCTTGCAAATACATTGCGCTCCTTTGCAAATGTTTTATGATACACAATTGTCTTTGTTACGGAGCCCCTAAAGGGACTGGGGAAAAAAAGACTTTGGCGTTCCTTCGCAAATACAATTGCGTTACCTCGCAAATACTTTGTGGGCTCCGTAGTACTGTGCTTGCTGTTGATTATGTGCTTGCTGTGCGTGTCAGGTGAACTATGGAGCAGCTCGTTGAAATTTACTTTGATCTTGGACTGAAATATAAAGACATAGCATTTCTTCTCAACAGAGAACATGGATATGTTATTGGGGAGCGCCAACTGAAACGTTTGATGCTGTGTTGTTAATTGCTTAGCAAAGAGGATGAGAGAATTTAAAGTGCAAGCGCATGGACAAAGGTTACATGAACAGTATAAAGATACAATGAACACAGTTTCCAATCAGTGGGAGAGAAAGGAGAGTGAACACCTAAATAAATGTGTAGCTATTGGTAGTGTATTGGAGTAATATGTGTATGTGTGTAAAAGTCAGTCAGAAAAGGGTATCCTGTTTTTACTGCAGCTTTATTTAAAAAAAAAAAAAAAAAAACATTTTCCAGATAAAACTAAATGCATGATGTAGCGACCGGCTCTAGCTCCACAGCCATGTCTGGAGTCAGCGCGCTGAGCCACGTCTCTGTAAAAATTAGTCCGCAGTGTGCCCTGATATCTCTGTGTGTTGCGCCTTACACCCTCCATCTTGTTATTGAATGACCGGATTTTTAAGAGTCTTTGCTTGTTAAAGGTTTTTCGTTAACATTCTTAGCTTGACCCCTACCCCAGTCAATAACAATAAAAAAAAAAAACACAGCCGTCCACTCTTTTTCTGTCTTTCATGAAGCAGCCTACGTCTCATACACCTGTTACTATGGAAATACGGCGTTCTGATTAGAACTTTCAGGATGCTACATAACGTATATAAACCTGTTGCTGACAACTTCTGATGTTAGGCAGTTCCTTACAGATGTATACAGATGTATTCCTTACAGACGTCGCACTGGCAACGAAACTGTGTGTTAGTAGAGATAAATAAATACATATATAATATCTGTTTCAAGTGGCTGGATTTCACTGGAAACTGCAGTGTCCTGATGTGTTGACTGAGCCACAAAGACAATTGTGTATCATAAAACATTTGCAAAGGAGCGCAATGTATTTGCGAGGGAACGCAAAATCAATAGTCTTTTTTTTTTCCCCAGTCCCTTTAGGGGCTCCGTAGAATGGAGCTCAAAATTCTGCAGCAAAATACAGTAGTCTATAATTCTCAATACAGCACAAAGTAAAATATATTTTACTCCCCCCATCTTGTACCTCATTCACACCTGACACTCCAAATATATATTAGCTAATAATCTGGAATGGAGTTTGTCTGTAGCTAACATGTTACATGTTCTACGTTTACAATTCTCTATTATAATGAACGTAGCTAATTTTACCAAACTGACCAATATCAATGACGAGAATCCCTGTCCATCTCTATGTTTATATTTCCCTCCGTTCTCTTCTTTAAAAAACATTACTCTGCTAGCTAACTAAAACTCGAATAGTACCCGCAAGAAGCCCAAAACTGGACTTTGAGTTTACAATTGTTTGTACAGTTAAATTATCTTTCTCTACCTGGTGGTCTCTACTAATTATAAATAAATAATGCTACGACTGACCCGTCCTTTCACCGGCAGCCTGTTTCAATGGAGCAGAACCCTCTCTTTCTTTTCTTCCCGCCTCTTCTCTCCTACCTTTCCCTCAGCCTCCTGCTTGTAAGCCGTCACAAAACTGGTGATGTCTCCGGCTTCAATCCCCTCCAACGGACTAATTTGAGGGGGGGAAACGCCAGTTGACGATATCTGCGACGATAAAACATTAACATTTTTTGGGAGCAAACAAGTGTGCAAATTCCACAGGAGTTATCTGGTTAAATGTTCGCGGCTATCATAACTAGCACCATCTATCTTGCTAAAAAGCAGTACCAAGACAATGTGGTTGGAAACGTTTAGAGCTGTATGATTAAAACATACATTTATGTGACACCCTGAAAAAGGGGGTTAAATCAATAAAGATGCTTCACAATGCCTCACTCTCAGCAGCTTCATTGAGAATTAATATTGTTGAAAAATATACAGAGGTACAAAACATCAGTATAAAAACTGTAACAATCATCAATGCGCAACATCTTGGTCCTAAGACAATATTCCAAAAATTATATTAGTTACTTTTCCTGCACAGGTAAGTAGCAGTCTTATAAAGTGTGCAGTACAATTTTCTGTCCTCTCTTTCAGGTGGACGCAAACATGACATGTATGAGTTTATAAAAATGGCAGACAAACCAATAAACATAAACATCAAACCCACATGTGCTGGAAATAAACATCTATGTGCTCATTGATAAACATTTTCGCATTTATATTATTACAATGTCTCTTTTACAATAGTTTCTCACTACAAACGGAACAAATACACAAACAGAATCTCACCACCGCATGTGCTATGCATATTCTGGCGGCAAAGTGCTCTCTGCTAGCCACGGACGAAGCGTGCTTAGCTTAGCTAGCCGACTAACAAAAAATACAACATGAAATAAATCTTCCAAACATTTGGTAAACCCGTTTACAACAATCAAAATAACAGCGGTAGCATATATATGCTCATTCCATACCTGAAAAAGGGGGTTAAATCAATAAAGATGCTTCACAATGCCTCACTCTCAGCAGCTTCATTGAGAATGAGGCTTCGTGACCAAAGCGCCCCCTTCCAGCAGCCGAAGGCATAACCAATCAATCAATCATATCACATCAAAAAAAAAAGGACTCAACAAGTCGATCACAGATTGAAACATGACATATTCTTATGAGTTCCACTGAGACTTTTCTACATCATTTATGAACTTATTCTTTTTCAATTAATTATTTAATGTTTAACCATGGCTATTTTACTGCCGAATGAGCATTAATTATCAATCCATACAATGATAACAATCAATCTATCACATTTACTCATTACTTTTGTTCCAAAATCCCTAAAGTACGACGACGCTTGCAGCCTCTGAATACGTTTTGTCTCTTTCTCTCCGTCTCTGTTCTCGTCACCCCGCCCCCAGGGAACCGTTAGCCCCGTTCTCGCTAACCGCCCCACCCTCAACAAAATATTTAAATAAAATAAAACAATATTAACGCAAATCATCATCATCATCATCTTTTAAGCTTGTCCATTTCAGGGTCGCGGTGTAACGAAATGAAAAAACACAATTCTTTCTTTTTTTTTATTTGGACGAAAAGTATTCACTTGTCCTGTTCTGGTTTTGTTTTGTAGTGAGGCCTACAACCGACGTTACAAAAATAAATTGTACCATTGCCTAAAGGGGGGTGGGGGTGTGTATTTTGGAACTAATGTAATTACGAATGTAATTTTGGAACTAAGCTATATTTACCTTGTCAAAACAATAAAATAAGTGATAAATAAATGGTGTAAATAAGTTACTCACCTTTAGATGCCATTTGCAGTCCTCAGCCTCCCCAGCTCACAATACAGTGAAATACTGTAAAGCTAGCTTCATTGCTGCTTCCAGTCTGTTACTTAAGATACATTACAATACACAGTAAAATACTGTATTCAAAAATACATTACAATACAGTAGCAAACTCGCTACAGCATTTATTTATAGTGTGTTTTGTATTCTTAAGACGGCAAGCATATACCTGTCAAATGGCTTGAAAATGTTGGTAACCCACTGATGGTAGGCCACTGCTGGTCCACCATTGGGCCGCTCAGATTATTGCCCACTTAAGAACATCTCAGTAGTTTTTGATCTCCTAAAACTAATTTTAAATGATTTTAATGATTTCTTATTCTATAATTTTACATTTTGGTCATGGTATCTCACAACTGAATTTTGTTATGTTATGTCAATATGGCATCAGAATACATTTTTGAACACACTGCATTTTGGTTTTTTAACATTGCAGCTTGGGGCAGCACGATGGTGCTGCAGGTACTGTCGCTGTCACACAGCTCTAGGGTCCTGGAGCGGCAGGTGACTGTGAGTAGTTTGGTGTGTTTTTCCTGTGTCCACGGGGGTTTCCTCCAGGTGTTCAGGTTTCCTTCCAAGGTCCAAAAACACATGTTGTTAGGTTGATTGGTGACTCAAAAGTGTCCATAGGTGTGAATGTATGAGTGTGTGTCACCCTGCGAAGGACTGACGACCCCTCCAGGGTGTGTTCCTGCCTTGCTCCCAGTGATTCCGAGTAGGCTCAGGACCCACTGCGACCCTGAACTGGATTATCGGTTACAGACAATGAATTAATTAATTAATTAATTTCAGTATGGTAAAGTATCAGAATGATGTTTGGAATTTTTTATAAAATTCAACTTGGGACTGCAACAGGTAGTGTCACTGTCGCACAAATCTAGGGTGCTGCAGCTGTAGGTTCGAACCCTGCTCCGCATGACTGTCTGTGATTAGTTGGGTGTGTTTTCCCTGTGTTCATGTGGGTTTTCTCTGGATGTTCCAATTTACTCCCATGGTCCAAAACACATGTTGGTAGCTCAGTTGGCTACTCAAAACTGTCCATAGGTATAAGTGTGTGAATGAGTGTGTGAGTGTGTGTCGCACTGTGAAGGAAAAGTGCCCCACTGATTACAGGTAGGCTCCGGACCCACTGCAACCCTAAAGTGGATAAGCAGTTACATTTAATAAATGAATGAATGAATGAATGAATATTGCATCTTAAACCAACTAAGTATATCCAATAATGTTAGAATGTCACATTGAGTTGACATTTAGATTATGATGTTTATCATACACTGGGTTTTGATTACCAATACCTAACAAATAAATGTAGGTATTTTACATCAAGATGACGTTAAATTTGAAGTACTAAACCCCACGACCTAAAACCAACAAAATATCAACGTCTATTGATGTTAGTCTAATGTTTACCAGGCGTTGGGTTTTGGTCACCCTATATTATAACTTAAAGTTGGCATTTTTTTATATCAACTTGACATCAGGATGTGACGTTTGGAAAATGTTGGATTTTGGTTGCATAACATCACTACTTAAAACCAACAAATTATCAACGTCTATTGATGTTAGAATGGCAGGTTGAACTGACGATAAATTTCAGACGTTTATCAGACGTTGAGATTTGGTCACCATACCTTACAACTTAATGTTGGTAATTTACATCAATTTGACATCAGGATGTGACGTTTGGAAGATGTTGGATTTTGGTTGCATAACATCACTACTTAAAACCAACAAATTATCAACGTCTATTGATGTTAGAATGGCAGGTTGAACTGACGTTAAATTTCAGACGTTTATCAGATGTTGGGATTTGGTCACCATACCTTACAGCTTAATGTTGGTAATTTACGTCAATTTGACATCAGGATGTGACGTTTGGAAGATGTTGGATTTTGGTTACATAACATCACTACTTAAAACCAACAAATTATCAACATCTATTGATGTTAGAATGGCAGGTTGAACTGACGTTAAAATTCAGACGTTTATCAGACGTTGGGATTTGGTCACCATACCTTACAGCTTAATGTTGGTAATTTACGTCAATTTGACATCAGGATGTGACGTTTGGAAGATGTTGGATTTTGGTTACATAACATCACTACTTAAAACCAACAAATTATCAACGTCTATTGATGTTAGAATGGCAGGTTGAACTGATGTTAAAATTCAGACGTTTATCAGACGTTGGGATTTGGTCACCATACCTTACAGCTTAATGTTGGTAATTTACATCAATTTGACATCAGGATGTGACGTTTGGAAGATGTTGGATTTTGGTTGCATAACATCACTACTTAAAACCAACAAGTTATCAACGTCTATTGATGTTAGAATGGCAGGTTGAACTGACGTTAAATTTCAGACGTTTATCAGATGTTGGGATTTGGTCACCATACCTTACAGCTTAATGTTGGTAATTTACGTCAATTTGACATCAGGATGTGACGTTTGGAAGATGTTGGATTTTGGTTACATAACATCACTACTTAAAACCAACAAATTATCAACGTGTATTGATGTTAGAATGGCAGGTTGAACTGACGTTAAAATCTAGACGTTTATCAGACGTTGGGATTTGGTCACAATATCTTACAGCTTAATGTTGGTAATTTACGTCAATTTGACATCAGGATGTGACGTTTGGAAGATGTTGGATTTTGGTTGCATAACATCACTACTTAAAACCAACAAGTTATCAACGTCTATTGATGTTAGAATGGCAGGTTGAACTGACGTTAAATTTCAGACGTTTATCAGATGTTGGGATTTGGTCACCATACCTTACAGCTTAATGTTGGTAATTTACGTCAATTTGACATCAGGATGTGACGTTTGGAAGATGTTGGATTTTGGTTACATAACATCACAAATTAAAACCAAAAAATTTTCAACGTCTATTGATGTTAGAATGGCAGATTGAACTGACGTTAAAATCCAGACGTTTATCAGACGTTGGGATTTGGTCACCATACCTTACAGCTTAATGTTGGTAATTTACGTCAATTTGACATCAGGATGTGACGTTTGGAAGATGTTGGATTTTGGTTGCATAACATCACTACTTAAAACCAACAAGTTATCAACATGTATTGATGTTAGAATGGCAGGTTGAACTGACGTTAAAATTCAGACGTTTATCAAATGTTGGGATTTGGTCACCATACCTTACAGCTTAATGTTGGTAATTTACGTCAATTTGACATCAGGATGTGACGTTTGGAAGATGTTGGATTTTGGTTACATAACATCACTACTTAAAACCAACAAATTATCAACATCTATTGATGTTAGAATGGCAGGTTGAACTGACGTTAAAATTCAGACCTTTATCAGACGTTGGGATTTGGTCACCATACCTTACAGCTTAATGTTGGTAATTTACGTCAATTTGACATCAGGATGTGACGTTTGGAAGATGTTGGATTTTGGTTACATAACATCACTACTTAAAACCAACAAATTATCAACGTCTATTGATGTTAGAATGGCAGGTTGAACTGATGTTAAAATTCAGACGTTTATCAGACGTTGGGATTTGGTCACCATACCTTACAGCTTAATGTTGGTAATTTACATCAATTTGACATCAGGATGTGACGTTTGGAAAATGTTGGATTTTGGTTACATAACATCACTACTTAAAACCAACAAATTATCAACGTCTATTGATGTTAGAATGGCAGGTTGAACTGACGTTAAATTTCAGATGTTTATCAGACGTTGGGATTTGGTCACCATACCTTACAGCTTAATGTTGGTAATTTATGTAAATTTGACATCAGGATGTGACGTTTGGAAGATGTTGGATTTTGGTTACATACCATCACTACTTAAAACCAACAAATTATCAACGTCTATTGATGTTAGAATGGCAGGTTGAACTGACGTTAAAATTCAGATGTTTATCAGACGTTGGGATTTGGTCACCATACCTTACAGCTTAATGTTGGTAATTTACGTCAATTTGACATCAGGATGTGACGTTTGGAAGATGTTGGATTTTGGTTGCATAACATCACTACTTAAAACCAACAAATTATCAACGTCTATTGATGTTAGAATGGCAAGTTGAACTGACGTTAAAATTCAGACGTTTATCAGATGTTGGGATTTGGTCACCATACCTTACAGCTTAATGTTGGTAATTTACGTCAATTTGACATCAGGATGTGACGTTTGGAAGATGTTGGATTTTGGTTACATACCATCACTACTTAAAACCAACAAATTATCAACGTCTATTGATGTTAGAATGGCAGGTTGAACTGATGTTAAAATTCAGACGTTTATCAGACGTTGGGATTTGGTCACCATACCTTACAGCTTAATGTTGGTAATTTACATCAATTTGACATCAGGATGTGACGTTTGGAAAATGTTGGATTTTGGTTACATAACATCACTACTTAAAACCAACAAATTATCAACGTCTATTGATGTTAGAATGGCAGGTTGAACTGACGTTAAAATTCAGATGTTTATCAGACGTTGGGATTTGGTCACCATACCTTACAGCTTAATGTTGGTAATTTACATCAATTTGACATCAGGATGTGACGTTTGGAAGATGTTGGATTTTGGTTGCATAACATCACTACTTAAAACCAACAAGTTATCAACGTCTATTGATGTTAGAATGGCAGGTTGAACTGACGTTAAATTTCAGACGTTTATCAGATGTTGGGATTTGGTCACCATACCTTACAGCTTAATGTTGGTAATTTACGTCAATTTGACATCAGGATGTGACGTTTGGAAGATGTTGGATTTTGGTTACATAACATCACTACTTAAAACCAACAAATTATCAACGTGTATTGATGTTAGAATGGCAGGTTGAACTGACGTTAAAATCTAGACGTTTATCAGACGTTGGGATTTGGTCACAATATCTTACAGCTTAATGTTGGTAATTTACGTCAATTTGACATCAGGATGTGACGTTTGGAAGATGTTGGATTTTGGTTGCATAACATCACTACTTAAAACCAACAAGTTATCAACGTCTATTGATGTTAGAATGGCAGGTTGAACTGACGTTAAATTTCAGACGTTTATCAGATGTTGGGATTTGGTCACCATACCTTACAGCTTAATGTTGGTAATTTACGTCAATTTGACATCAGGATGTGACGTTTGGAAGATGTTGGATTTTGGTTACATAACATCACAAATTAAAACCAAAAAATTTTCAACGTCTATTGATGTTAGAATGGCAGATTGAACTGACGTTAAAATCCAGACGTTTATCAGACGTTGGGATTTGGTCACCATACCTTACAGCTTAATGTTGGTAATTTACGTCAATTTGACATCAGGATGTGACGTTTGGAAGATGTTGGATTTTGGTTGCATAACATCACTACTTAAAACCAACAAGTTATCAACATGTATTGATGTTAGAATGGCAGGTTGAACTGACGTTAAAATTCAGACGTTTATCAAATGTTGGGATTTGGTCACCATACCTTACAGCTTAATGTTGGTAATTTACGTCAATTTGACATCAGGATGTGACGTTTGGAAGATGTTGGATTTTGGTTACATAACATCACTACTTAAAACCAACAAATTATCAACATCTATTGATGTTAGAATGGCAGGTTGAACTGACGTTAAAATTCAGACCTTTATCAGACGTTGGGATTTGGTCACCATACCTTACAGCTTAATGTTGGTAATTTACGTCAATTTGACATCAGGATGTGACGTTTGGAAGATGTTGGATTTTGGTTGCATAACATCACTACTTAAAACCAACAAATTATCAACGTCTATTGATGTTAGAATGGCAAGTTGAACTGACGTTAAAATTCAGACGTTTATCAGATGTTGGGATTTGGTCACCATACCTTACAGCTTAATGTTGGTAATTTACGTCAATTTGACATCAGGATGTGACGTTTGGAAGATGTTGGATTTTGGTTACATACCATCACTACTTAAAACCAACAAATTATCAACGTCTATTGATGTTAGAATGGCAGGTTGAACTGATGTTAAAATTCAGACGTTTATCAGACGTTGGGATTTGGTCACCATACCTTACAGCTTAATGTTGGTAATTTACATCAATTTGACATCAGGATGTGACGTTTGGAAAATGTTGGATTTTGGTTACATAACATCACTACTTAAAACCAACAAATTATCAACGTCTATTGATGTTAGAATGGCAGGTTGAACTGACGTTAAAATTCAGATGTTTATCAGACGTTGGGATTTGGTCACCATACCTTACAGCTTAATGTTGGTAATTTACGTCAATTTGACATCAGGATGTGACGTTTGGAAGATGTTGGATTTTGGTTGCATAACATCACTACTTAAAACCAACAAATTATCAACGTCTATTGATGTTAGAATGGCAGGTTGAACTGGCGTTAAAATTTAGACGTTAATCAGACGTTGGGATTTGGTCACCATACCTTACAGCTTAATGTTGATAATTTATGTAAATTTGACATCAGGATGTGACGTTTGGAAGATGTTGGATTTTGGTTACATACCATCACTACTTAAAACCAACAAATTATCAACGTCTATTGATGTTAGAATGGCAGGTTGAACTGACGTTAAAATTCAGACGTTTATCAGATGTTGGGATTTGGTCACCATACCTTACAGCTTAATGTTGGTAATTTACGTCAATTTGACATCAGGATGTGACGTTTGGAAGATGTTGGATTTTGGTTACATAACATCACTACTTAAAACCAACAAATTATCAACATCTATTGATGTTAGAATGGCAGGTTGAACTGACGTTAAAATTCAGACGTTTATCAGACGTTGGGATTTGGTCACCATACCTTACAGCTTAATGTTGGTAATTTACGTCAATTTGACATCAGGATGTGACGTTTGGAAGATGTTGGATTTTGGTTACATAACATCACTACTTAAAACCAACAAATTATCAACGTCTATTGATGTTAGAATGGCAGGTTGAACTGATGTTAAAATTCAGACGTTTATCAGACGTTGGGATTTGGTCACCATACCTTACAGCTTAATGTTGGTAATTTACATCAATTTGACATCAGGATGTGACGTTTGGAAGATGTTGGATTTTGGTTGCATAACATCACTACTTAAAACCAACAAGTTATCAACATCTATTGATGTTAGAATGGCAGGTTGAACTGACGTTAAATTTCAGACGTTTATCAGATGTTGGGATTTGGTCACCATACCTTACAGCTTAATGTTGGTAATTTACGTCAATTTGACATCAGGATGTGACGTTTGGAAGATGTTGGATTTTGGTTACATAACATCACTACTTAAAACCAACAAATTATCAACGTGTATTGATGTTAGAATGGCAGGTTGAACTGACGTTAAAATCTAGACGTTTATCAGACGTTGGGATTTGGTCACAATATCTTACAGCTTAATGTTGGTAATTTACGTCAATTTGACATCAGGATGTGACGTTTGGAAGATGTTGGATTTTGGTTGCATAACATCACTACTTAAAACCAACAAGTTATCAACGTCTATTGATGTTAGAATGGCAGGTTGAACTGACGTTAAATTTCAGACGTTTATCAGATGTTGGGATTTGGTCACCATACCTTACAGCTTAATGTTGGTAATTTACGTCAATTTGACATCAGGATGTGACGTTTGGAAGATGTTGGATTTTGGTTACATAACATCACAAATTAAAACCAAAAAATTTTCAACGTCTATTGATGTTAGAATGGCAGATTGAACTGACGTTAAAATCCAGACGTTTATCAGACGTTGGGATTTGGTCACCATACCTTACAGCTTAATGTTGGTAATTTACGTCAATTTGACATCAGGATGTGACGTTTGGAAGATGTTGGATTTTGGTTGCATAACATCACTACTTAAAACCAACAAGTTATCAACATGTATTGATGTTAGAATGGCAGGTTGAACTGACGTTAAAATTCAGACGTTTATCAAATGTTGGGATTTGGTCACCATACCTTACAGCTTAATGTTGGTAATTTACGTCAATTTGACATCAGGATGTGACGTTTGGAAGATGTTGGATTTTGGTTACATACCATCACTACTTAAAACCAACAAATTATCAACATCTATTGATGTTAGAATGGCAGGTTGAACTGACGTTAAAATTCAGACCTTTATCAGACGTTGGGATTTGGTCACCATACCTTACAGCTTAATGTTGGTAATTTACGTCAATTTGACATCAGGATGTGACGTTTGGAAGATGTTGGATTTTGGTTACATAACATCACTACTTAAAACCAACAAATTATCAACGTCTATTGATGTTAGAATGGCAGGTTGAACTGATGTTAAAATTCAGACGTTTATCAGACGTTGGGATTTGGTCACCATACCTTACAGCTTAATGTTGGTAATTTACATCAATTTGACATCAGGATGTGACGTTTGGAAAATGTTGGATTTTGGTTACATAACATCACTACTTAAAACCAACAAATTATCAACGTCTATTGATGTTAGAATGGCAGGTTGAACTGACGTTAAATTTCAGATGTTTATCAGACGTTGGGATTTGGTCACCATACCTTACAGCTTAATGTTGGTAATTTACGTCAATTTGACATCAGGATGTGACGTTTGGAAGATGTTGGATTTTGGTTGCATAACATCACTACTTAAAACCAACAAGTTATCAACATGTATTGATGTTAGAATGGCAGGTTGAACTGACGTTAAAATTCAGACGTTTATCAAATGTTGGGATTTGGTCACCATACCTTACAGCTTAATGTTGGTAATTTACGTCAATTTGACATCAGGATGTGACGTTTGGAAGATGTTGGATTTTGGTTACATACCATCACTACTTAAAACCAACAAATTATCAACATCTATTGATGTTAGAATGGCAGGTTGAACTGACGTTAAAATTCAGACCTTTATCAGACGTTGGGATTTGGTCACCATACCTTACAGCTTAATGTTGGTAATTTACGTCAATTTGACATCAGGATGTGACGTTTGGAAGATGTTGGATTTTGGTTACATAACATCACTACTTAAAACCAACAAATTATCAACGTCTATTGATGTTAGAATGGCAGGTTGAACTGATGTTAAAATTCAGACGTTTATCAGACGTTGGGATTTGGTCACCATACCTTACAGCTTAATGTTGGTAATTTACATCAATTTGACATCAGGATGTGACGTTTGGAAAATGTTGGATTTTGGTTACATAACATCACTACTTAAAACCAACAAATTATCAACGTCTATTGATGTTAGAATGGCAGGTTGAACTGACGTTAAATTTCAGATGTTTATCAGACGTTGGGATTTGGTCACCATACCTTACAGCTTAATGTTGGTAATCTATGTAAATTTGACATCAGGATGTGACGTTTGGAAGATGTTGGATTTTGGTTACATACCATCACTACTTAAAACCAACAAATTATCAACGTCTATTGATGTTAGAATGGCAGGTTGAACTGACGTTAAAATTCAGATGTTTATCAGACGTTGGGATTTGGTCACCATACCTTACAGCTTAATGTTGGTAATTTACGTCAATTTGACATCAGGATGTGACGTTTGGAAGATGTTGGATTTTGGTTGCATAACATCACTACTTAAAACCAACAAATTATCAACGTCTATTGATGTTAGAATGGCAAGTTGAACTGACGTTAAAATTCAGACGTTTATCAGATGTTGGGATTTGGTCACCATACCTTACAGCTTAATGTTGGTAATTTACGTCAATTTGACATCAGGATGTGACGTTTGGAAGATGTTGGATTTTGGTTACATACCATCACTACTTAAAACCAACAAATTATCAACGTCTATTGATGTTAGAATGGCAGGTTGAACTGATGTTAAAATTCAGACGTTTATCAGACGTTGGGATTTGGTCACCATACCTTACAGCTTAATGTTGGTAATTTACATCAATTTGACATCAGGATGTGACGTTTGGAAAATGTTGGATTTTGGTTACATAACATCACTACTTAAAACCAACAAATTATCAACGTCTATTGATGTTAGAATGGCAGGTTGAACTGACGTTAAAATTCAGATGTTTATCAGACGTTGGGATTTGGTCACCATACCTTACAGCTTAATGTTGGTAATTTACGTCAATTTGACATCAGGATGTGACGTTTGGAAGATGTTGGATTTTGGTTGCATAACATCACTACTTAAAACCAACAAATTATCAACGTCTATTGATGTTAGAATGGCAGGTTGAACTGGCGTTAAAATTTAGACGTTAATCAGACGTTGGGATTTGGTCACCATACCTTACAGCTTAATGTTGATAATTTATGTAAATTTGACATCAGGATGTGACGTTTGGAAGATGTTGGATTTTGGTTACATACCATCACTACTTAAAACCAACAAATTATCAACGTCTATTGATGTTAGAATGGCAGGTTGAACTGACGTTAAAATTCAGACATTTATCAGATGTTGGGATTTGGTCACCATACCTTACAGCTTAATGTTGGTAATTTACGTCAATTTGACATCAGGATGTGACGTTTGGAAGATGTTGGATTTTGGTTACATAACATCACTACTTAAAACCAACAAATTATCAACATCTATTGATGTTAGAATGGCAGGTTGAACTGACGTTAAAATTCAGACGTTTATCAGACGTTGGGATTTGGTCACCATACCTTACAGCTTAATGTTGGTAATTTACGTCAATTTGACATCAGGATGTGACGTTTGGAAGATGTTGGATTTTGGTTACATAACATCACTACTTAAAACCAACAAATTATCAACGTCTATTGATGTTAGAATGGCAGGTTGAACTGATGTTAAAATTCAGACGTTTATCAGACGTTGGGATTTGGTCACCATACCTTACAGCTTAATGTTGGTAATTTACATCAATTTGACATCAGGATGTGACGTTTGGAAAATGTTGGATTTTGGTTACATAACATCACTACTTAAAACCAACAAATTATCAACGTCTATTGATGTTAGAATGGCAGGTTGAACTGACGTTAAAATTCAGATGTTTATCAGACGTTGGGATTTGGTCACCATACCTTACAGCTTAATGTTGGTAATTTACGTCAATTTGACATCAGGATGTGACGTTTGGAAGATGTTGGATTTTGGTTGCATAACATCACTACTTAAAACCAACAAATTATCAACGTCTATTGATGTTAGAATGGCAAGTTGAACTGACGTTAAAATTCAGACGTTTATCAGATGTTGGGATTTGGTCACCATACCTTACAGCTTAATGTTGGTAATTTACGTCAATTTGACATCAGGATGTGACGTTTGGAAGATGTTGGATTTTGGTTACATACCATCACTACTTAAAACCAACAAATTATCAACGTCTATTGATGTTAGAATGGCAGGTTGAACTGATGTTAAAATTCAGACGTTTATCAGACGTTGGGATTTGGTCACCATACCTTACAGCTTAATGTTGGTAATTTACATCAATTTGACATCAGGATGTGACGTTTGGAAAATGTTGGATTTTGGTTACATAACATCACTACTTAAAACCAACAAATTATCAACGTCTATTGATGTTAGAATGGCAGGTTGAACTGACGTTAAAATTCAGATGTTTATCAGACGTTGGGATTTGGTCACCATACCTTACAGCTTAATGTTGGTAATTTACGTCAATTTGACATCAGGATGTGACGTTTGGAAGATGTTGGATTTTGGTTGCATAACATCACTACTTAAAACCAACAAATTATCAACGTCTATTGATGTTAGAATGGCAGGTTGAACTGGCGTTAAAATTTAGACGTTAATCAGACGTTGGGATTTGGTCACCATACCTTACAGCTTAATGTTGATAATTTATGTAAATTTGACATCAGGATGTGACGTTTGGAAGATGTTGGATTTTGGTTACATACCATCACTACTTAAAACCAACAAATTATCAACGTCTATTGATGTTAGAATGGCAGGTTGAACTGACGTTAAAATTCAGACATTTATCAGATGTTGGGATTTGGTCACCATACCTTACAGCTTAATGTTGGTAATTTACGTCAATTTGACATCAGGATGTGACGTTTGGAAGATGTTGGATTTTGGTTACATAACATCACTACTTAAAACCAACAAATTATCAACATCTATTGATGTTAGAATGGCAGGTTGAACTGACGTTAAAATTCAGACGTTTATCAGACGTTGGGATTTGGTCACCATACCTTACAGCTTAATGTTGGTAATTTACGTCAATTTGACATCAGGATGTGACGTTTGGAAGATGTTGGATTTTGGTTACATAACATCACTACTTAAAACCAACAAATTATCAACGTCTATTGATGTTAGAATGGCAGGTTGAACTGATGTTAAAATTCAGACGTTTATCAGACGTTGGGATTTGGTCACCATACCTTACAGCTTAATGTTGGTAATTTACATCAATTTGACATCAGGATGTGACGTTTGGAAGATGTTGGATTTTGGTTACATAACATCACTACTTAAAACCAACAAATTATCAACGTCTATTGATGTTAGAATGGCAGGTTGAACTGACGTTAAAATTCAGATGTTTATCAGACGTTGGGATTTGGTCACCATACCTTACAGCTTAATGTTGGTAATTTACGTCAATTTGACATCAGGATGTGACGTTTGGAAGATGTTGGATTTTGGTTGCATAACATCACTACTTAAAACCAACAAATTATCAACGTCTATTGATGTTAGAATGGCAGGTTGAACTGGCGTTAAAATTCAGACGTTAATCAGACGTTGGGATTTGGTCACCATACCTTACAGCTTAATGTTGGTAATTTATGTAAATTTGACATCAGGATGTGACGTTTGGAAGATGTTGGATTTTGGTTACATACCATCACTACTTAAAACCAACAAATTATCAACGTCTATTGATGTTAGAATGGCAGGTTGAACTGACGTTAAAATTCAGACGTTAATCAGACGTTGGGATTTGGTCACCAAACCTTACAACCAAATGTTGGTATTTTACGTCTATTTGACATGAGGATATGACGTTTATTAGACGTTGGATTGTGGTTACATAATATCATGACTTAAAACTAACAAAATATCAGTGTCATATGTCGTCAGTTTCTTACGTCAGTTTAACATCGGTATTAGACGTTACCCTGACGTAAAATTTTGGTCAGCTGACGTCACGACCAACATTCAACCACATATCAACGTCTTTTGACGTTGGTGGCCAGCTGGGCAGATACAGGTGAAGTCAGAGCAGGATACGCAGTAGTTCAGGAAGCAAAGGGGGAAACACATGAGTTTCAGACAGTTATTGCAGAGGAAGTGAAACAAAACCCATCGGCACAGAAGGCAGAACTGCTAGCAGTAATTTCAGCATTAGAAGTGGCAGAAGGAAGGGACGTCATTATTTATTGTGACTCAGCGTACGTAGTGACAGCTGCGCACGTAGACATTCCACATTGGAAGCAGGTTGGATATGTCACAAGCACAGGGAAACCAGTCAAACACAAGACAGAACTGATGCGATTAGAAGCAGCTATACACAAGCCAAATAAGGTAGCGATTGTGAAGTGTAAAGGACATCAAAAGGGAGACACAATAATAAACAGAGGGAATGAGGCTGCAGATGAGGCAGCAAAAAGAGCAGCAGGATACACGGAACCGAACAACATGCTTGTGTTGGACTCCAGTGTACCCTGGGAAACGATTCACACAGGGCAAGAGCTTAGACATATACAGGATCAGGCAAGTCCAGAAGAAAAGTCAGTATGGCTAGCAAAGGGAGCTAGCCCAAACAGTCAGGTGTGGATGTCACAAGAAGGACAAGTAGTTTTACCAATGTCACTAGCAGAAGCAGTTTTAGAAGAAGCACACACAGTGGCGCACGTAGGAAGACGACAGACACTGGAAAATCTAAAACAATGATGGCACCCATACATGTCAGCATTAGTGGTTGATCACATCACTAAATGTCAGATTTGTAACACAAATAACGTAGCAAAAGCATTTAAACTAGCTCCTGGAAGGTTTCCATTGCCAGATTCTCATGGACATGAGATTCAAATGGATTACACAGATATGATTGACCCCATTAGGAGATATAGATATCTCCTGGTCGTTGTAGATAGATTCTCGGGGTGGGTAGAGGCACTCCCCACTCTGAGGGAAGATGCAAAATCAGTCTGTAAGTTTCTGATTAATTGTTGGATTCCGAACCCAGATAACTATTTTTTCAGATAACGGGAGTCATTTTACGAGCAAAACACTGCAGTGGGTGGAGCAGTCGTTGGGGCTGCGCCATAGCTATGGTTGTGTGTATCATCCTGCCTCACAAGGTCAGGTGGAGAGGATGAATCAAAATTTGAAATCAAAATTAGCTAAGATTACACTGACCACGGGCATGAATTGGCTTGATGCCTTACCAATTGCCCTGATCAGTATTCGGAGTTCAATTAATAGAAGCACAGGCTTCTCCCCATTTGAACTGGTCAGAGGCGTAGCATTTCCAGGCCCGAAAAACAAGACTGAGTCCTGATGCGGGCTCGCCTGGGACAAACACAGATGAGTATCGTCAACTGTTTTTGAAACTAAAATGAGTGTGTGAGGAACTATCTGTGCAGGTACGGAGAAACAGAGGAGGAGACGAGGAGCATGAGATATCTCCCAAGGTGGCCGTGGCTCCATGGGTGTATCTGAGAGCCATCAAGCGAAAGTGGTCAGAACCTCGCTGGACAGGCCCATTCCGGGTGACAGAGAGAACCAGCCACGCGGTACGACTGCAGGGTAAAGGCAGCTCATGGTACCACCTGTCTCAGTGCAAGCCAGCACTGCCACCAGAGGGGCACCAGATGGAGAAGCAAGCATCTAATTAGTAACAAGTGCCAGCTGGACCCTCTGCGAACAACAGGTGTCAACGGAGAGCTGTCTGAAGCTGTTGAAGATCCAGAACACATTATTATTTTCTTTACAGGTTGTCGTGGACTGTTCTTCTTTTTTACAGGTTGCTTGGACTGTTAATTTTTTTCCTTTTTTGCAGGTTGAACTTTCTAAACAAATTGTAAAAAAAAAAAAAAAACACATTTATTGTTTAATGATGGCTTGGTATGGTAAAAGGGGGTGTGACAGGACAAAATACAGACAACATTACCAACCAGTACTTCCTCCTGATATTCCGATATGGCTCCAGGTAACCATAACCATTACTCTATTAAGTATAATGATAATAACACTGGCCATGGTTTTCACACAGGAACAATTAACAACGGTAGAGGGAACAGTTGTCAATATTTCAGCAATCGTACGCCCGGCAAACGCGACAATTAAAGACCTGACATCACAGCTAAATAGAACTAAACGATCAACCATCTCTCAGCCTAAATCTAAATGCATCAGACGCTGATGAGGTATAGAATTAGACTATTATTGGGGTGAGACAACCGCATGGACAGTGAACTTATGTGAAGTGGTTAAATGTGGTACAAATCAGCTGGGGCATAAGGGGGAGCCGGTGTATTTGTGTTGGTCTCGTGATGACAATATTAAATGTAATCAAAACACCGACCAAGCATCTTATAAGGCTAGACCTTGCAACAAATGGGAAGATGTGATGAGGTCAACACATGTTAATTGGAATCCGACTACACGTTGGGCGACTCGTGAATGGGAGAAATGGGAAAAACTTAACATACAGAGGGCTAATGGTCCAATAACCATTAACCATTAACCATTAACCGACCCTAATGGGGAAAAGTCTTCAGCATTTTTCATAGGGGTCAGGGTAGATGTAAGTGGTAATGACCCTGTGGGATGGATTAAGGTCAGAGTTAGAAATAAACCAACAGCCAACACCGTTGAGGACACAAAAAACATGACAGACAACACTGGGGGGAATCAGTCTATATTGGGAACAGATTATTCTATATGGACAACCGAACAAATCGTAAAATTAAGCACAGGGTTTGAAGGGAGTAACTTATGGATTAAATGGATAAATGCGCAAGCCAGAGAAGCTAACATGGACGGGTGCATAGCATGTGCTGCAGCCAGACCAACATTGCTTTTAGGTCCAGTCCCATTATTTCCAAGGGAAGACCCAATAGGGTTTAAGTGTACGATTAACTTAACACATATGGCTAATCCAGCTAATTGTACTGCCTTGGTAAACATTTTTCCAGTCATAGCAAACAACACCGGTTCAGGGCCGTTCAAGATTCCTGAATCAGGTAACTTCACTTGTTTTAATCATACAGCAGGTGACGTGACACGGAGTGCAAAACACTTAGGTAACATAAATCCTAAATGGTGCCACACTATATTTAATCATGACTCCGGTAACTATATAGGACCATGGGCTAGAGCAGGACTGTATTATTATTGCAGAGGGTTAAATCTATTGCTAAGACTACCTACGGATAGTCACGGCCTTTGTGCTATGGTTAGATTAATTTCCCCAATCACTATGTATGACGCGCACAAACCCACTCCTAATCACAATAGGCTTAGATGATCAGGTGACTATGAATTTGACTTAACGAAAAACACACCCTCTTATATAGACGCAATAGGAATTCCTCGCGGAGTGCCAGACGAACATAAATTGGTAGATCAGATAGCGGCAGAATGGGAAAGTATTTTCATTTGGATCACACCAAACAAGAACGTTGATAGAATTAATTACGTAAATTACCAAGTAATGAGACTGGCTAACATCACTGGAGCAGCAATAACTGGTTTATCAGAGCAACTATCTGCAACTTCATTAATGACTATACAAAATCGTATAGCTTTAGATATGGTACTCGCTAATCAGGGTGGCGTTTGTCATATGTTCGGAGATGTATGCTGTACTGTAATTCCAAATAATACGGCCCCAGATGGAAAGGTGACTAAAGCCTTAATAGCCCTAAAATCTCTGTCTAGAGAGATGGCAGAAAACACGGGAGTAGACAATCCAATCACTAAGTGGTTAGAGAGAACTTTTGGACAATGGAAAGGCGTGTTCATATCTATGGCTTCAGCCGTAGCGGTATTTGCCGCTATTTTAGTCACGTGCGGATGCTGCTGTGTACCTTGTATTAGGTCTCTGATAGAGAGAACAATAACACATATGATGGAGGGCAAAGATCCTCCACCACCATATATGTTAACAATGTTGGAGTGTGCGGAAGAGCGGGAGGAATTACTGTTGTAGAATAAGTAGTTTGGGAGATAACAAACAGGGAAATAATGTTACTTCCTCCTGTTGACATGGTTAAATTTTGGCCGCCTGGGGGCAGAAGAGGCTAGTGGGAGAATTTTTCCTATCAAAAATGAGTTGGTTGGCTGCCTGACAGGTTTTCGCTCTCACAGGTTAAACACATGTCAAAAGCATGGTTGGAGGACCTAGAGTGTGATGATGTGTCTTGGGACACGTCATAAGGGGGAATTGTTGTAGGAAACAATTTTATTACTTTGTATTAGTGGACAAATATCCTTAAATGATGATTAGTTAAAATTAGAAAATATAATTACATATACATTGTATGAAAACTTGTATTTTATATGCACTCATATGAATAACTAACCAGCATTTACACATATAGTAAACATTTTAGATTCTGCACACTAACTGGCATGATATACACACCTTTTTAAATTCCTAAATGTTTAACTTTGAATATAGTGCACTTAGGCTTTTAGAAGACACACATAAATTACAAGTGTTAGCCAAAAGGGGGGGTTGAACTTTAGGGGCATCTTGTTGACCTGAAGTCCATTAGCCAGATCACTAAATCTTTATTGTAGGCAAAGGAGGCATGGGGAAAAAAACCTACAGTGACAGAAGGGCATGATGAATGTTTTGGGGTCACAGGTGCATGTGAAACTCGCACGCGAAAAACCTGAGTACTAACATGTCTTATTATGCATATTAATATATGTTAATCAGCCAGAAACGCCCCACTAGAAGGCTATACGTATACGAAGACTATATCATATGAGGTATAACTGTGGAGTCAGACCGGGTGGAGCTCAGAACTCTACTGGGAAGGGTATCAGACCATTTCATGTATTGTTCTCTTGGATCCAATATTGTTAAATAAATACTTTGATTTGCTTTGAACTTCACTCGACTGGCTTTTGCAAAGCTTCCGGAACGAGCACGTCTCCCCGAACAGGGAGGGTGTATTTTGGACCTTTTGGATATTTTTAAATTTTAATTACTTTGAGAACGGTCCAAAATAACATTTTAATCTTCATCACCCAATAATCTAAATCTGTCAGCTCTTTTCTCACCCTAAACATTAAGTGAAGTTATGTAATAACATAATTTTGGGAGTAGGACCACGCCCGAACTCCTCCTCTCAGCCCTATATATACCCTGCAAATTCACGTAATTTCTGCGTCAGAGATAGTTCAGGAGCTGGATTTCGACTCGACTGCTTCACGACGTCAGCTCGCTCCTCCGCGCTTGGTCATTCCTGCTGATCCCCATATCTGGAGCCGTGTTCGGCCTTTATCAAGCCCACTGAGCCTCCTGTTTTAAACTCGCTCCCGCCTCCTCCCTTTTCTTGTATTAATTTATCCAACGGGGGGGTCTGGCTTCATACGCATTCATAAACCGCCCTGAACTCTTCCCCAAAAGACTTCTGAGTTCACCTCCCCGTTTCAGCCTCTACGGGCGTAGTCCGTACTAACAAAATTCACATTATACAGAATCTTTTCTATGGGAATCATGTGTTAATTAATTCTGAATACATGGGAATAATGTCACTGAAAATCACTGTGGGTTAGGCTTTTGTCCTATCTCATCCATTCATACTGGGACCAATTCAGCATCCACAGTGTGAAATGTTAAGGGAAGAGTGGTGGAATGCCTTCGTATAGAAGTTTGGCTATTGTTAGTCTCCAAAGTAAACTCTCTTTTAGTGAATCACATTAGGTGAATCATGTTCTTTAAAAAAGAAAAAAAAGAAGAAAAAGCATTTTAACCGATGTGCCCCAGCCATGTGATTCAGGTTTATACATCAATGTATTGATTCACTGCAGTAATATTTGTGTTTACTGTAGAACTACACACAGTAACTAATACCTCACTACTACAACCACCAGATCAATAAAGTTCTTGTTCAAATTTTCCCTCCCAGTTTAAAATGGTGCATATTACAATTATAAGTTCTTGATGAGTTTTATACATTTCTGCTTATGTTGTGCAGAACATACAAACAGTCCACATAAAAAATAAATATGGCTTCTTTGAATGCTCTGTTCCACATTAGAAGCCAATGAAGTTACTTTCAAAATGACTAAAAAAACATCTTCAGCCTGAAACCTGTGTGTCACCACTGCAGTATTTAAGGTGGAACGGTGAAACTGAAAACATCTTCATATGAGTGATTTACTGAAGACAGTGAAGTGTTTGTAAAAAGCTAGATAGCTACTTAAACGTATGCCTTTTCTGCCTCGTGCTGGTGCTAATTTAATGAGGACACAATCCATGTGACCAATGATATGTGTGAGGCAGGCGGAGAGGTAAAACTTAACTCGGAATGGTATGATCCAGTGTAGGGATGAAATAGTATTTCAAGATTCTTCCAGGCATGGATATTGTAAACTTATTGAAGTATTTAACATTATATGTAAGAAGGATGTATAAATATTTTGATCCTATATGCTATTACTTTTAGCCTCGTTTGGGGTGGTTCAAATCATAATTACACAATCCCCCATAATTCGAACCCGGTTATTACATCTTATTTTGATATTCCACTAACTGAGCATCACTGGACTAACAACACTTGAAGGTGCTTGGAGTAGCACATTACTGTCCCAGTTTTGTTGTTAGCTGTAATGTCAAATAATGATAGGGCCAAAGAAACCAAAAGAACTTTATGTTCACACCCCATGATCAGAACTGATAACTCTGTCTCTAATCTTTGAAACTGTCTCCGTGAAAGTAAACCACACAGGAAATGTGGAGGAAATTATTTTTTTATTAAGAAGAAGCAAATAGTATTAAACATCGTCTCCCTCACTGTGGAGAACATAAAGCATAGAGTCATGGCTCTGGTTCATCTGCTCCTACTGCCGGCTGTACTGCTGCCCCTCGATCACTCAGGTAAGTGTCTCACACACATAATCACACACACAGCCTGTGTTGTCCAATAGCTCAGTGGAAAATTGTCAGCTTTCAGTTCCAGGGGTTGAGGGTCTAAATCTTTGTGATGGCTGTCTTCTCTAAAACAGCTATGAACCCTATACTATTTATAGTGCTCTGGAACGGTTAACTGTGTGGCTGGGGAACCCCCCAATGCTACACCAATAAGGGTCCTTTGCCAAGACTCCAGCACTACATTGACTCACATTTGCAACAGGATTTAAACTGTAACTTGCTCTGGATAAGAGAATCTGCCAAATGCAATCAATGTAAATGTGAACAGCTCCAGTGTTTGTGAAGACTGGGACAATGTGGAATCTGTATTATGTAATTAGAACAGGATACAAAATCAATGTTAGCAGATCACAGTTTATCAAAATATTTTTAAAAGTTAAATTTTGTTTAGTTAATATCAACATATTGTAGTGGAGTATGGACCGAAGATAGATATGGACCGAATATAAATGAAGAAATGAAAAATTTTAATTCAAAACTTTCCATTATGACCAGAACTTTCATCTGGTCCCGAAGTCAGCATTCCACGAACCACAGGGGGCAAAGGCCTTGCAGCCCCCACATACACGCACCCACCTAAGAACACTTTCAAGTAACACATGGCACCAACGACCCCCCCTCTCTTCAGAAGATATCGAGATAAGTTTTTATAATGCTCTTAAGAGACAGGAACCTCAAACAAAAGGAAGGGTTATAATCCCGTTTATGACGAAGTGGCACCTCAATGTCTCTCGTTATCTCCCACGGGAATCAGCAGATGTTTAGAAGGGGTGACCTCGAGTTGAACCCCATTGACTCATCTACACGACAACCTACACATGGACCAACAGCGACCCCAAATGGACACTGGCGAAACTACGCCTCGCGCGGAGTCGCCTAAAACAATAGCGGAAAATAGTCAAATTCTGATTAAATGTGTATAAACAAATGTATTAATGTCACTTTCTGTGTCCTCAGATGAATGCCCACCTTCTAATGAAATGTTGTATGTTGCCGATTGTTTCTATCATGAAAAGAAGTTCTGTCTCCTAATAGAGAAAATGGATTAATGTTCTTTTCCAGTGTATCATCATAAATGGGACGTAAAGATGAAACCTTATGTAAATGTTTGATATTAATAATCCAGTATACTCATTGTTGTATGTTACTATTATGAATAGGAAATTTCGATACGGGAAATGTCTATCTTATTACTTATTGTTTAAAATCTTTGATCCAGCCTTCCCTCTTTTCTGTCTCATGAAGTCAGTCACGTGAGCCTGAACTCGCGTCCAATCAGAAAAGAACACCTCCCATTAGGGCGTGATCGCGCTGACTTTGAAAAACAGCAGCTCGACTGCCTACAGTTCAGTTACGAGAGCTCGACAGCAGTCCCGAGAGCTCGACAGAAGTAACGGACCACGAAAGAAAACAGAACTGAACGAAGACGACAACAACCGCGAGAAACTCGAGAAACTTTGAAACAACAAAGAGACGCTTTCTCCCTTTTTAATAACGTGTCGAGTGTTTTGAATATCTTCTTTTCTTTTAATCTTGTTTATGTTTTATTACCCATCGAAGTGTGATCTCACGAGTGATCAAAGTATCTAGCTCGATGGTGTGTTTGGAGAAGAACTCTGAGATTTCTATGTCGCTCTCATATTGGTCAGGGTTTAGGTGATACAGGGCCAGGTCTCCTACATGTAAGATTGCGTTTACGGGGACGTCTACCCAGAAGGTTAGGCTAGGAAGGAGTACCCTTTCTGAGGTGTCATGTTGATCATAGGTTAGTAGGGCCTCTCTAAAGGGGGTGTTAACCAACCAACGATTTCCAACAATTTCAGCTTGAGTACTGGTTACCAAACGTCGGGGTGTGACGACTACCGGGCATTGAGTATTACTCATCATAGGCTTAAGGCCACAGATCCCATTTGCGCTGTCACGAGTGAAAGGTTTGCTAGGGCACAAGTAGTGAATGTCTTTAGTGAGTGTGCACATAAGCAAATTGGGTACCAGATATAGGTCAGGGTTATCGTCTTGGTATGCTACAAGAGATGTTGTTTTCACACGAACGTAGGCAGAATCTTGCCAGAAGCCAACGTTGACAACATCTTTCAAACGGTATATGTTTTCAGGCGCTATTATGGGAAGATTAATAATGAATGCTAATTCTCGGTCTTGAGGATTAACATAAATTGGGATGGCGCTACCTAAGGTATAGGCTAGGTGGGCCTGGAGGTCAGTAACTACTTCTCGAGTTGCTGTAGATAAAATCTCTTGTACTAAGGATAGAGGCACCAGGTAGGGAGGAATTCTCCCCATGGCTAGGCTATCTACAGAGGAGCTGATTTCTTGTAGCATATCAGACAATAACATATTCACAAGCTGGATGTGGGCAAGGTCAAGTTGTACTACTGAAAGCATAGAGTTAACCGTCTGGAGCGTTTTGTTCAAGGCGACACTGTGAGCATTGAGCACTACGACGGTGCCACGTAGGGTTTGCCCAATTGTTTGCAGGTGCTGCTGCTGTTTGTCTAATTGGGTTTTAATGTTCGGAATTTCCGCTTGCAATTCCCCTACTTGACGTTTAACAGTGGCTACATTGACGGCATTGACGGCGGACGTTCTGAGACTCAGTAGTGATCCCACAGTTGCAGCTGCCATTAGCAATCCGCCTATGAAGCGTTTAGGTCGTTTATTAAAACCATTTAGTTCTGATTGCGTTACGGTGAACTTTTGTAGCTGGCGGAGCATGTGAGTTACGTCGGCTTCAGCATGACTGATAGCTTCCTCAGTCCGTCTAACTCCATTCCGGCCAGTCTGCAGAGTGGTTATCGGTAGGTTTTTGCTACACGCTTCGGCGGGATTCAACCGTACAAATACTCTCTGGGTATGGAGGCGGCAATTAGTGATTAGAAGTCCCGGCTGGTCTTTCAGTATTATTCCTGAGTCAGGACCCAGTTCAATCACTTCAGGGAGCACGGCAGTTCCTAGGGAGCCGACGATCAGGAGAATGAGCAGCAGGGCCATCCTACCGGAAGAGATGCTCATGGTTAGATTTAGGGTATTTACGGCGAGTCGTTTAGACAAATTATAAAAAATTTTCACGATACCCCCCTTTTGATAAAAGTTTCCTAGGGTAAACACTCTATAATAATTGACGATGAGGGACTAGGGTCTTGCACCCTGAGTGTCCTCAGTCTGGTTAGAAGCTCGTTGCCTGCTAAAGAGTGAGAGAAAAAGAGAAAAGGGATAGGAGAACTAAGGTGTGAGTAGAAGGTTGTAGTTGTTCGTTAACTAACACCCTTCCTGCCTTTGGTTCTGTCGTTTATGATCTAACACAAGCGTTAGTATCCCCTACAAGTCCCATGGGGGTTGTGTGTGGTCGGATTTGGTTGCGGTGGACCCATTTGAGTTCAGTACTGCCCCGAGCTTTGTTTATTTTGATCCTGTAAACAACGGGGGACAGTTTGTCTGTTATCTTATAGGGACCGGACCATCGGGGTAGGAATTTGCGGGCCAAATTTCCCCCCCTGTTTTTCGCGACCTTCCAACAGGTTGGACAAAGATGTAGTACCATACTTTGTCCCCTATTTGGAGTTCGTCGTGGGATGCTTTGTGATCATAGTACGCTTTGCGACCTTCTGCACTTTTTCCAGTTTCTGCTGGGCAAAGGCGAAAGTGGCTTTGAGGTGTTTCTGCAGATCCTCCATATACTGATGAGTGGTGTAGGCTACGGCTATGCTAGCTTCACCTGGCTGATATAACAGATGTAGAGGCAGAGTCATTTGTCTCCCTGTCATCAACTCAAAGGGTGAGACCCCGACCGCGTCGTGTGGGGTCGCCCGTATGGCCATCAGTACGAGGGGAAGTTTGACATCCCAGTCTCGTTGGTTTGCTGCTACGTACTTTTTCAGTATGCTAACAACAGTTCGGTTGGCTCGCTCTACCTGACCTGAGCTTTGAGGATGGTAGCTAATGTGAAGGCTGGCTTTTACTCCTAAGAGTTGCCAGAGCTGCTGCATGACCTCAGCTGTGAAATGTGTCCCTCTGTCAGAGTCGACACGGCTGGGTAGGCCAAACCGTGAGAAGACATGGTTCATCAGTAAGTATGCAGTGGTTAGCGCTGTGTCATTCGGTGCGGGGAGGCATTCTACCCATTTAGTGAATGCACACGTGACTGTGAGGAAGTACTTGTTACCTCTTACTGTTTGAGTGAGTGGTCCAACCCAGTCTATCTGGAGGTTTGACCAAGGGAAGGATACTCCTTTCTTTTGCAAGGGGGCTCTATGAAGAGGATTCGAGGGTTGAAATTGGCAACATACCAGACAGCCTTTAATGTAGTCAGCCACATCTTTTACCATGTGGGGCCAATATGCCACCTGCCGGAGCGCATGGTGTGTTGCTTTGACCCCTTTGTGTCCCGCAGATGGGGAGTCATGGGCGTGCATCAACATCACCCCCCTGTGGCACTGAGGAACCACGAACGTAGGTGAAGTGTGCGAGTCAGTGGCATGAACTAGCAAGCCTTTGACGACTTGGAGGGACGCTCTGGCGCCGTATAGGTCTTTAAGGCCTGTTATGGTGTCAAGATCCTGTGCTGTGATGGGATATGTAGATGGGTCAGAGACATGGCTAAGCATTTTAGAAATGGATGGGTCTCGAGCTTGGAGAGTAATTAAGTCAGCGTCCGAAAAAGCAGGGTTAATAGAGACAATGGTAGGTTTAGCATTGTCAGGCGACGCCTTCGTTACAGTTCGAGACCGTGTGACAGCTAGGACTTCGATGTCGGGTGGGTTTGGATAAAGGGAGGGATCGAATGTCCACGATGTGCCTTCGCGGGCTTCTTGTTTGGCTAAGCTGTCTGCTTGATCATTGAATTCTTTGTCATCTCCCGGGACTCGGGAGTGACCCTTCACTTTCTTCCAGTAGATCTGCAGGTCATGTGTGTCTACCAAGTGTTCGCATGCCGCGAAAAGCTCTTTGTGTTTAACTGGCTTTTTGTTTGACGTGGTGTAGTTGTTGGTTTTCCACAGTCTCAAGTGGCATGTGAAGCTTAGGCACGCGTAATTGGAGTCTGTGCAGATCACCAATGTTTTTACACTTTTCTGGACCGCAGACTGGATTGTGATGAGAATTCCTGCTATTTCAGCATATTGGGAGGACTGAGCACCCAATTTGAAACTTAGGGGTTCGTGAGGCCATCCGTTTATTCCGATAATACCCACCCCTGCCATCAGGGTGTGTTCTCGGCGGAACGAACAACCATCTACATATGCAGTGACAAGGTCTTTGCATGTTGCATGTGTTAGGATCGAAATAGTGGTGGTTAGCCACGGTAGGTAAGAGGGTTTCTGGAGTTTGTGGCACTTGGGAAGGAATGTTTCCTTCGCATCGCCTGCAGGAAGCAAGGACGATGCCTAGGGGGCTCTTGTACTTTTGCGCGTAACGTACCTCTAAGTCAAAGCTTTGGAGAGCCATTAGCCAGGATGCTACTCGAGCGTTAGTTACTACACCCTCTCGAATTCGTTGGCTGTTTAGGAAAGTGACTGGCTGATGATGAGTTTCAACAATCACCTTCTGACCACCTAGGTAGTTGGAGAAATGTTTGACTGCCCACACTGTTGCTAGTAGTGCTTTTTCGCAGTCACTGTATTTGTTTTCGGAAGCCAGCATAGTTTTACTAGCATAGGCTATGACACGTTTGTCTCTGTCGTGTAATTGATACAGACCGGAGCTGAGACAGTGGTTCGAGAACCCTACTTCTAGGTAGAATTCTTTGCTACTGTCAGGATAGGCAAGGCATGGAGCCGTGCACAGTTTCGATTTCAGTGCCTGCATGGCGTGTTCCTGGGCTTCGCCCCAGGTGAATGGAGTATCCTTTTTCAGGAGGTCATAAAGTGGACGAGCTAGGTCCGCATAGTTCTCTATGAATTGTCGTGAGTAGTTGCATACTCCTAAGAAACTGCGGAGTTCCTTAAGATTGGTGGGTGCTGCGAGGTTTGTTAACCCTTGCACTCGACTCACTTGTGGTTCAACACCATCAGTGCTTACGAGCAGGCCGACGTAATTCACTTTTGTTCTGCACCACTGACATTTGGAGAGTGATATTTTCGCACCTGCTGTTGTAAGCTGGTCAAGAACATGATCAATCTCGTCAATGTGTGCCTGTAGGGAGTGGTTACGCATGAGTATGTCGTCCACATATATGAGGGTGCCTCGCTCGCGGGCGTCAGGGCATGCTTTGTTTAAGAAAATGTTAAACTCTGCGGGTGAGTTGGCATATCCAAAAGGGCACCGAATGAATGTGTACTGTCGGTTTGCGAAAGTGAAAGCGAGCTTGTGTTGGTCTTCTGCTTGTACCGGGATGGTCCAGAAGCCAGAGGCTACAACGATGGTGGAAAGGTATTTAGCGTTTCGGACCGAGGGAAGTTCTTGCTCCAATTGTATCATCGGCCATCGAGACAAGGGAACCTGTTGATTTAGTTTCCGATAGTCGATGGTTAAGCGCCATTTACCATTTGGTTTTATGACGGGCCATAATGGTGCCGAATATGTGCTGTTGCAGGGTCGAATTATGCCCTTTTCCAGCAAGTCATCAATGATTTCTTGTACCGGTTTATAGGATGCCAAGGAGTGGGAATGCGCACTGAATGAATATCAGTGAGACTGCAGTCCGTTGAATCTTTGGCAAAAGATTTCTGATATTTAAGGAGCACTTCACAGAGTTTCTCACGTTCTTCTTTGCTTTGGAGGGCATCGGCCTCCTTTAGAACTTGTTCGACTTGGATACGGAATTCGGAATCAGATTCGAATTCAGTTCTTTTGAAGTACGTGAATTTGAAGTGGTTTCTCCCGCTTCGGGAAGAAGAGATGGTTCCTGGGAGGATTCCGGGAATGAATCTAAAGAGAGAACCATGATCGTCATTTGATTGTCGTCAGCGAGATCTATCCTGCAAATGGCGTCGTTACTCATGTCCAGAGCTGAGAAGAGAGCAACAGCTCGTGTCGGATGAGTGTAGAACACCTTTGATTCTGGATGATCAAGAAGAGGGGATTCAGGCATTGGTCCTATGATCGGAATTCGCAACTCGAAATCATGGAATTTCGTACTGACTAACCAACCCAGAGGGGATGAGTGAGGGATCGTCAAGGATTGAGTGGTTTCATTCTGTACGAATAGATAGGTGGATCTTGCTCGTGTTTCCACCAAAGGTGTGGCTTCGAGGGTGAGGCCTAGTTCGAAGAACTGAGGTGATGGTTGGAAAAGTGCATGCGCGTGGCTTAAGTGTTGGCCAGGTCGCATGACTAAGCGGATGGGTACATTTGTGGTGTTCGCAGGTACCACAAGTGAACCTTGGTTAGTGACCTGACATACCTCGGGAATAGTTTGTCCTGAGCCTAGGTTGCTGAGGTCGGAGGACCAGGTTTCCGTTGAAACATCAGTCAAAGACCACAGTACGCTATTGAGGGTGTCTACGTGGACGTCGAGGCGCACCAAGAAGTCACTTCCAATGTAAACGTAGTGCGGCAAGTCAGGGACGACTAAGAAATAATGGGTGATTACCCTTTTGTTCCACTGGACAGTTAAGGCACAAATTCCGTCAGTGGGTGACATCACTTTTGATGTCGGGTTAAGAGGGAAACGACAAGGACTGCTCACCAAAGGAATATTTGGTTGAGTGAGGCGCAGAGCGTTAAAGAGGGTTTGGCTTATAGCGGACTTGTCAGTCCACAGAGCCAGAACTGCATTGTCCACATGATAGTCCTGTATTGTGAGACCATTCACGATGGGAAGGCCTGGAGCGTCTGTTGTGGGCGGCTGTGTGAAAGTGCACAGGAATGTGTTCCGTTGTTCTAACATGGCACTAGGGGGCCAGTGAGAGACTGCTGTCTCTGGTGTGGCCGCCATGGGCTCAGTTTCCTCTTCCTCGAAGTGAGGGATCTGACTTGGTGGATCTCCTATTGATTCAGGCCGGATTTCGAGACGGCAACACTGAGCTTCCCGGTGGTGTGGGGTGCAGATGGGTAAAGGCTCACGCACTTGTGCCCATATCTTTGACCTTTTGAAGTCAATCAGTGGTTCGAAGCGATTAAGGAGATCTTTGCCGATGAGGAAGGGAATTGTTTCGAGAGGAGACACATGGACTGGATGCACTAAAGTCATTGGTCCGATGGCTAAGTGTATTAGTGCCATAGATTGGATAGTGAGGCCTGCATGTGAATACGGCTGAATTTTAAGAGAATAGTTTTGGAGCTGTATCTCGCGATTTTCACGCCGCGCAATGGCTCGAACCTGGTGGAACAAGGCAGAAGACATGAGCGTGACATCTGATGCAGTGTCCAACAGGGCCTCATGTACTAGCCCTCTCTCCACAATGGTGGACAAATAGAATTTGCGTGCAACCCCTTTCTCAGTTAAGTGTCCCATAAATTGTCGGACGGGTGTGTCGCCTTCAATGACTGAAGGGTCATTTGGCGTTAAACCTTTTTTACCGTCTAACTGAACAACCAAAACAGCACTGGAGGGTGGTTGCGAGTCACCCCCCTGTATCATTGGGTCTTCAGTGTTTGTTTGGGTCACGAGGAGATTGCACGGTGCGCTCGAAGACGGGGCTTCGCTTGTCACTTCTCCTACATAACTCTCTAACATTTCTGGGGTGTTAGAGGATGGCTTTGGGTTAGACCGCACGGAGGTGATAGAAAGAACATCAGGTTTTTTCTTTTTCTCTTTGCAAATCATTGCAAGCATTCGGCGGATGTCCTCTAACTCCTTCGAATTCCTTGCCTTTGAGCTTGTCTTTAGCGTGCTTTTCTTTATTTCGATACCAGTATTTCTCTTTCTTTTCTCTATTAGAATCAGAAAGCTGGTTCTGAGCTGTTCGCTCATATCCCTTATGGGGATGTGATGGTTTTCCACGGCCCGCACCGCGGTTTTCTGCAGGGTAATAGTCACGACCATACCCAGTCCTGTCCCGAGGGTTCCAGAAATCTTTGTCGTGATTTCTGTCTGGTCTGCGAGGAGGGTAGCGCTTGTATTGGTGTGAGGGCGGATGAGGTTTCGGGCCCTCACTAGTCCACGGAGTGGAGGAAGGATCCAGGGCGGATCTTGGTGGATCGGCCTGGGTGGCACCTTCTAACTCTAAATGTGGGGAGTTGGAGTCGACATTGAAGACTTGGGGTGTTTCAGACCGCCTGTTGGGAATTTGTTGGGATTTTAGGAAACCTCTGAGTGCTAAATCACGCAGCTGTCTGCTAGACAGGGTGCGAGGGCAAGCTGCAGCATCCCAACTGATGACTGGTGTGGGGATGGAGGTTTTGGATAAATAGTGATTTGAAATTTAACTCTTCCTCCATTCCGGAGTCATTTCTAGGTCCGAAGTACGCCTGTCTGAGTCGGTTATAATATTGCTGAGGGGATTCCTGGCGTTGCTGTTTTATGTTCAAAGCAGCGGCCAGTCCGGTCTGTGACAGGTGATTGGAGAATTCTTCCTCCAATGCTTGGCACAGCACATCATATCGCGCTTTTACATAGTCTGGCTGACGTTCAATGAAGTTACTGACGTCTCGGTTGGAGGTCAGTTTAATCACGTATAGTCTGTCATCTATGGTGATCCCGGGGAACCTTTGGAGGTAGAAGTCAATATCTTTTAGGTAGGAAAAGATATCATTAGAACTGTCGGGTTTGGGATCAAAGCGGGTTATATTACGCGCGATTTTATCTAGGTCCTTGTATGAGGGACCGTGAGAGGGTGAAGGTTGAGGGGACCAGACACTGGTTTGCAGTGCTCTGGGTCTAGCAGGGCAGTGTAAGGGACGGCTGACAGGAGACACAGGGGAAGGTGAAATACCCGTTGATACCAGAGGAGGTGCTGTAGCAGCTCTAAAGGTTACGGTCCCTGAGTCTGGTTCCTGATCCTCACTATCTTCCTGCTGGTCCTGTCTTACTATAGCGGCACTTCAGGAGTGACCTGGGGCAGTGTGTTCCCTTCAGCTACTTCGCTTTGAAGTTGACTTAACTCTGCCTCTAGCTTTGCTCGCTGTTGCTGTGATAACTCAAGCTCACGTTCGCTGGCTCTGAGCTGTACTACAGCGAGGAGGGCTATTTGACCTAATGCCTCAGTTAGGGGCTTGCCCTTGAGGATGTCGGTTAAGTGGTTTTCTACCCACTTAGCCACCATGTGGTCACGAAGGGCCTGTGAGGCTTTCTGCATGGTTTCTGCGAGCCCAGGCATCACATCACTGGTGATGCTGGTCAAAACAGAGAATGCCTCATCCCACAAAGCTTCTACATATACTTCCGAGGAAAAAGTCCCTTCTGCCATGTTAGCTGTGTTTTAACTGCGAGGTGTAACTTACTTCTATTTAGTACTGATTAATTCTGTTAATCCCTTTCCTAACTAAATCGAACTAACTTCACCTGTACCGAGTGCTCTAAGAGTAACTGCTAGTATGTATGGTGTTAGAGTTCACTTGTGAATCTCTAAAGGAAGTCTGTTAGTAGGAGAGGGTGGAATGACAGTTGCTATACGCAAGTGGGTAAGAAGAGAGAAAAAAAAAATTTATTAATAAAATTTTTCCAATAATTAAAATTATTAAAAATATTTTTATTAAAGAATTGTCGAAAAATTTGGATTAAAGAATTTTAAAATTAAGTAAGATTTATTACTAGATATAATTTCCAATTAAGGAATTATGAAAGTAAAAGAATTTTCCGAATTGAAGAATTATTAAGAACAGCGAAATTAAAGGACTCTCTTTTTTTTTGTAACTGCGTTTGTGATCTGGTATCGAGTTACAGTGTCAATCTCTAATTACTGCACACGGTCTGCTGTAGCTGTATCAGCTTACTATGCTTCCAAGCCTTTACTTGTAATTATTCAGATGTGCAGAGTTTAGAGACAGCCACTAGAGCTGTGATATCAGGTCTTATCAGTGTGAACTGGTCGACAATTTCAATTGCGATAGCAAGTTTCTCCACTAGAGGGTACTGAAGGTAAGTCTGAATGGCAACAGCAAGCTTCAGTATTTAAGTTGAACTTAAATTGTAATACCAGACTGGGACACCAGAGGGCGACAAGCAAGTTACAATGCAACAGCAACAATGGACACCAGTCGGCGCTGGTGGGAATCCCAATAGACACGGCACGAGCAGACACAATATAACACAAGTGGGAATTTCCACTGTAGCGGGAAGTTTCAACACTAGAGGGCGTTATCAAGTTAAAATCTAAAATGGGATAAAGATTTTACACGCTCAGATACTCTATCAAAAAAAAAAATTAAAATTTAAAAGGGGAACAGAGATTTTACACTAAGGTATTTTAAAAGAATTTCATCTGTAATGACAACTTTTAAACACCAGAGGACTGCTAAACACTTATGTTGTCTCGGCGGACAACCTCCCAACCACTAGAGGGTGTACGGGAATCAACCGTCAAGGGTAGCACCACTTGACCACAAGGAGGAGCACGGGAGGACACGCTTCAATAGACGCTAGTTATGAAGTATTTTTCCCTGCAATTACGCACTTATACCACAAGAGGGAATTTGTCTTCCTCTGTTTTGGGGGCGTTTTGAATTTCCCTCCTTAGTTTCAGCTCCGCCCCTTCAAAGGGGTTCGTTCCTTTTCTGAATACGAGTCCAGTCTAACAGGAACAGCTGACAAGAGCAGATCGCTCTTCACACAAGCCGTATTTTCGGCTGTTTAATAACCTCCCAATCGCCTAGCGCGCGATCTCGTTATTAACGCTGGTAGCGACCCAGTTTAAAACGAATGGAGGTGTTCGGTTCGGTGGTCTCTCGCCGGAATTCGCGGCTGAGGGGTCGAACCAACCAAAGTCTTAAAAGCGGAGTTTCGCGCAATTAGACGTGCCCAGGCCTCAATTTAATGCATGCAAAATGGCGCAGTGCCGCGCTCTTTCAAAAACAACCAAGCTTATTTTCTAACCGGTATATACCCCAACAGTTTTTCAAAAGTAACAAACACAAGACGAAATTGCCCACATCAAGCTTTGAATCTCAATCGTTATTCAGCAACACAAACAGCGGAAAGTATTTCATAAACCCAAGCTGAGATTGTTTCAGTGTTTCACAGTTTGTGCATTAAAAGCCTTTTTCCTGGCCTCGCGTGGGCACCTAAATAAACCTTATGTAAATGTTTGATATTAATAATCCAGTATACTCATTGTTGTATGTTACTAATATGAATAGGAAATTTCGATACGGGAAATGTCTATCTTATTACTTATTGTTTAAAATCTTTGATCCAGCCTTCCCTCTTTTCTGTCTCATGAAGTCAGTCACGTGAGCCTGAACTCGCGTCCAATCAGAAAAGAACACCTCCCATTAGGGCGTGATCGCGCTGACTTTGAAAAACAGCAGCTCGACTGCTCACAGTTCAGTTACGAGAGCTCGACAGAAGTAACGGACCACGAAAGAAAACAGAACTGAACGAAGACGACAACAACCGCGAGAAACTCGAGAAACTTTGAAACAACAAAGAGACGCTTTCTCCATTTTTTAATAATGTGTCGAGTGTTTTGAATATCTTCTTTTCTTTTAATCTTGTTTATGTTTTATTACCCATCGAAGTGTGATCTCACGAGTGATCAAAGTAGGCGAAACTTATTCGTGGCCAGAATAAGATATCAACCCTTTGATTAGTCGATAGCAGATATATTAACGTTATAAGCTGATTTCTGAAGACATTACTCCTGGAAAACTGAACAACGAGACGAGCTAATACTCTGAAAAAGCCGCTCCACTCCGGTGGAAAACTAGCCACGCCTGTGAAAATCCAAAGAGGGGAAACCTCGATCGACGCAGCTCCGCCTGAAGCCGAGAGCTTTCAACTCAACCGGAAAGAGATCTCCTCCATAAGTGGGCCAGTCTCTCACCACGTGGAAACGACGAGAAACACCCCAGAACACGGAGATTAAACAGCAGGACGCGACGGCTCGGTGAAACGGCAAACGAGTAAGCTAGCGTATTTCACACTTTTCCAGGAGCTGATGTCTAAGTAAACCCCTTTATAATTTACCATTTATTAAACCTTAGTTAGCAACAATTTAGTCACAAGCCAGCAGTGCCTAGCCCACCTTAAGGTCAAAACCGGTTTCTCCTGCGGTGATACCGTGAGATTACAAGGCTACGCTATGTTAATTAAATATCTTCTCTTTGTTAATAAAACTTTCATTATTTGAAATAATTGCAGTGTTTGCAATTTGTTCATTATTTTCCTGAAAATCCTGAAGTACTCATTTAGCGTGATTATTATTCATTGTCAAACTAATTATTAATGTTTTAATTGCCTAAGCCAATTATAAATTTTAATTAATATCATTAAGTCAAATATCAGAGATTGGAGGAGTTTGAATAAGGTCAACGCTATAAACACAAATTATAAATATATATATTAAATATATATTCACAAAGGTATCGTGACGTGTGATTAAAAACCTAACATACGCTACAATATATAGCTCTTAATTCTGAATATCACCTAAAACTTATTAGTAAAATTGAACAGTCAGTTCTATAAATGTTTTTTGGACATTTCAAAAACTCACAAATATGTCAAATTATGTACAGCAATGACTTAAAGGTTAACAATGTGGAATTAAGGAACAGCAATTTCTCCTCCCACAACATTCATGGCTGAAGTGCCCTTGCACAAGGCACCTAACCTCAACTGCTCCCTGGGGACCGATGTGGCTGCCTCTGTGTGTGTGTGTGTGTGTTGTGTGTGTTCATAGCACTTAGTCACTAGTGTGTGTGTGTGATCATTGCCATGGATAGGTCAAATAATTTTGCAGTACTCTACAATAGCAATAAAACATGTTTAACTTTTTAATTTTGAAAGGGTCCTTTAATGAAAACAGTCAACACTTTGATTTGCATTAGAGCTTTGATTCAGTGTTGTTTCTGAGAAGAGTGAAACATGTACATACCAGTAAGTACCTATAACTAGCATGTCTCTGTACTGAAATCCTGCATCTCTCTCTCTCTCTCTCTCTCTCTCTCAGCCAGTGTGAATGTGGGTATCGTGAATGGCACAGTGGCAAAGCCCCACTCCAGACCCTACATGGTTTCTGTTCAAGGAAACGGGGAGCACGTCTGTGGGGGTTTCCTCGTGTCTGATCTCTTTGTCATGACAGCTGCACACTGCTGGAAAGAGTATGCTCTTTTTTTACTGAATAGTTTTGGCCGAGCTGACCTTTTTTATCTGACTGACACTTCTGCCTAGTTTCTGTTTGTTTGCTAAATTGAAAATGCACAAAAATAAAATGTGGCCCGTGTAAAGATTATGGCAGATTTATTCATTGTCTGTACGCGCTTATACAATTCAGGGTCATGGTGGGTCCGGCGCCTACCCGGAATCACTGGGTGCAAGGCAGGAACACACCAGTCCTTCACAGGGTGACACACACACACACACACACAAAGACACACACTTTTGAGTCGCCAATCCACCTATCAACGTCTGCTTTTAGACCGTGGGAGGAAACCCTGCATGTTCAGTGGAGCTGAGAGACTACACTAATCACAGTTGTAAATAATCCTTTTATCTCCAACATAGTAACTTTACATAGGAAAGATAACTTAGCTTGTTAAATCTGACAAGATATTAGGTCACTGGCAGTTTGTTGGATGCTGGCTTCACATGTATCAGAAGAAGCATGTGCGAGTCTTCGCAGTTTGTCAGCATGGTGTGATTGTGGGTAACCTAGTAGTAATTAAAGAGGTGAACAATTACTAAACTGGGAAGTAAACTGAGTAAAGAAATACATTTTTCAACAAGTTACTGTCTCCTGGTTCCTCTAGGAGTGGACTGGATAAGGCAGAAGTGACAGCAGTGATCGGAGCTCATGATCTGAAGTCCAATGACTTTGAGCGTATAGCAGTAAAGGAGCATCACATTCATCCAGAGTTCCATTACCCTGCCCCCAGCAATGACATCATGCTTTTGAAGGTAAACTCTGCTATTTACTTTCAGCCTAGCTTTATTGTACAGGTATTGAAATTAGGACATGCCTTTCAGTGTATTCTAAAATTAATAGTAACTTCTTTGAGTATGAAATGTATGTTGTGATGAGTGTGAGGAACTGAAGTATCAAGCCCTAAGGATTTAAGGTTAATGGTCTATACGCACTACAACATAGGAGGATATTTCTGCTAGAAATAGATACACTAGCACTTTTGTTACATTACACTTCAACAGAATAAAGGACTCTTACAAACTCATTCACTAAATAGAAATCAACTCTACACTATTTCTATAGGATACTCAAGCCCACTTTGGTTGGTGAGGCTGTAGAGCAGAGGTATTCAAACTGTGAGGTGTGTGATGGGAACAGGTGAGAAGCAAAATTGGAAATTGCAAAAAAAATAAATATTTAAAGACTGTTTGCATTTATATTTACCATTTTCATATATTTCACTATCCATTTTGGTAATGTTGGTTTATTTTACTACATTAGTAAATGTTTATTTAATGGACTAATTGTACACAAAAATGGTATTTTTCTTTGACTCAAACCAGAATCTGAGAAGAATTCAATGATTAAAATAAGACTAAACGTAATACACATTTTAGTCTAAAGTCTAAGATTAAAACTAAATAAAAATCAGCTGCTAGAAATAACACTGTGTCCGTGTCACTGCAGCACTGAGAATGATCCACCACCAAATCATACTCTCTGCTCTGTGGGGGTCCTGACGATTGAAGAGCGACAAACAATGTGCGCACAGCAACAGATGGACTACACTCTGTAATTGTAGAAGTAGAAAGTGCTCCTGTATGGTCAGTGAAGCTGAGACAATGGACAGTGAATATAGAAATAAGGAAGAGCACATAATATTCTGATATGACGCTGTATTGAGTTTATACGAGAGAAACAAACAAAATAAAAACCTAAAGGTTTTACCTAAAGAACTGGAATAGAATTGAGGAAAGATATGGACTGGATGAGGCGAAAAAAAATGATGTTATGTTCATATGTGGTGAATAGAGGAGAAGCATTTAATATACGCTGCTGTAATTTCCATGTTGATGCATTTGTTTCTCGATGGGGTGTTCTCAAAAAACTGTCGGGTGGGTCTTTGGGGGGTGAGCTGAGTCTTTCCCTGTTCTGTTTTAACTCTTACACAACTGCTCACTCTTTGATTTCTATCAGAAGTTTGACAAGAGGACGATGGGTTCCGCTTGCGAGTCTTCATTCCTCCCAAGGTTTCTTCCTCCAGCCTTGAGGGAGTCCTTCCTTGCCACAGTTGCCTTTGGCTTGTTCGCATGGGGCTTTCTGATCCACATTGTTATCTGTTCTGATACCAGTTCTGTAAAGCTGCTTTGTGACAACATCACTTACAAAAATGTGCTATATAAATACATATTGATTGATTGACTGATGACATCACAAATGTGTGCACCTCAAAGTGGCAGGGACTCAGAGCAGGTTTAAAGTAAGAGTCATGAGGCTGTTACACCCAGTGCTGTTAGTAACCTTACTGATGCTTAAAGAATACGACCCCAGAACAACATTCAGCAAATGTAATGTTGCCCAATTTTCATTCTCCCACCATGCTCCATCATCCAGATTCTCTCACATAATCAAGTTCAGTTTTGTTTACAACATTTAACAAATTTTCTTGCCTTTTTTACAGCTAGGAAAGTCGACTGAAAACAAAAAGAATGCTGCAAAGATTTCCATCTCTAAACAAAGCAAAGACATAGATGGGTCTTGCAGCGTAGCTGGTTGGGGAAGAATTAAAACCAAGGGAAATGCAAGTAACGTACTTCTGGAGACGAACGTCATCGTCTATGAAAATTGTGAAACATACTGGAACTACACCAACTTACTGTGTGCAGGTGGTAAAAAAGGTGGATTTTGTCAGGTAAATTATCCTTAAGATTAAACCCATTAAACCCAAGCAGATTTCAGTTTCCTGGACCAGGATTAAGCCTAGTCCTGAACTACCCAGCATTCTGATTGGAGATTAACTACAGAAAGTACAATTTAGTCCAGGTCTAAGCCTAATCCCAGGTCAGAAAAAAACATCAGTTGTTAGAATTTTAGCAGAAGCTTTATAAAGGTTTAGTTCAGCAGTGTGTTAACGTTGCTTATGTTTTGTTGCAGGGGGGCTCTGGTGGTCCTCTGGTGTGTGATAACACTGCAGTCGGCATTGCTTCCTTCACCGAGAAGGACAATTGTGACAACCCCACAAAACCAAATGTCCACACTAATATTTCTGCATTCATGTCCTGGATCAAGGCTATACTCAGTAAACACCAAAATGAGTAGTAATGCGCTTGTGCAAGTGTTACATGTCTCAGATCAGACACAAGGTCCGATATTGTGACATATTTATTGGGGGGATGTCTGACAATACATCAAAAGTTACAGATTTATTTGGAGATAATGCTACTGCTTTCACTCGTGCACTGTCTGCTACTGACTGTTCTTCACTAGCCTGAGATGCACAAACATAGTAAGTAGATCAGTTTGTGCCTGTCACGGATCACGGGGCGGACTGACAGAGGCGGACGCACTCGCTAAAACACAGGATATTTTAATAAACAGAAGTTGACTAGACAGACAGACTTGGACAGAGATAATCAAACGGAAACCTAGACTAAAGAGACAGATACTAACTAAATATAAACAGAGGGAACTAGACAGACAGAGATAAACCTAGACAGAGTAAGCAAAACAACGAGACAGGGAACTGGAATCTAACGAGAACGAGAATGACACAAAATGACAGGACCTGACAGAGAACTCGACAAAACAAAGGTGAAATGAGAAATGTACGACAAACAGGACGTGAGACAAGAGGGCTTAAATACTGACACAAACGAGACACACCTGGACAGATAACGAGGACGGGTTAACACATGACACGGACAAGGAGGCGGAACAAAGGCGGGACGAGGGCGGAGACAAGGACATAAACAAAACATAGCCATGTGCTAAAAAGAGCACATGACCGGGGACAACAGACTTGACAGGACGAAGGCGTGACAGTGCCCCCTTTTGACCCGGTTTAAATGTTGAACCACAGTAAATACAATGGATTGCTTAGAGCAACGTAATGTCCATTAGAATAATTAAAAAAAATGAAGGTGGTCTTTTCCGTATTGTCCACTGTTGTTAACTATTAATCAATGTGCCACACAAGGCCTGAGTACATTGGGGAAGAATCCCTAATGTAAGTTTGTCCCACATTCAAAAACAGGGAATGTAGGGAGGAGCGCTATGTGCATGTGTGTGACTCCTCAGGTGAACCACTTGGAAACGATGAATGGCATTTAGTGTGCAATGTTCTGCTTAAAACTAGATCATATTGCCTAGATTTCATTTACCAAGTTTGCTGCAGTTTATCTTTTAAAATTTATCTACATTGTTCAATGGCAGTGGCTAGATATATTAGTTTTGATTTAGTGTTCTTTCTGAGAAGAGTGAAAAATATACATACCAGTAAGTACTTAGAACTAGCATGCCTCTGTACTGAAATCCTGCATCTCTCTCTCTCTCTCTCTCTCTCTCTCTCTCTCTCTCTCTCTCAGCCAGTGTGAATGTGGGTATCGTGAATGGCACAGTGGCAAAGCCCCACTCGAGACCCTACATGGTTTCTGTTCAAGGAAACGGGGAGCACGTCTGTGGGGGTTTCCTCGTGTCTGATCTCTTTGTCATGACAGCTGCACACTGCTGGAAAGAGTATGCTCTTCTTTTACTGAATAGTTTTGGGCAAACTGACCTTTCTATCTGACTGACACTTCTGCCTAGTTTCTGTTTGTTTGCTAAATTGAAAATACACAAAAATATATTGTGGCCCGTGTAAAGATTATGGCAGATTTATTCATTGTCTGTAAGTGCTTATTCAATTCAGGGTCATGGTGGGTCCAGCGCCTACCCGGAATCATTGGGTGCAAGGCAGGAACACACCAGTCCTTCACAGGGTGACACACACACGCACTTTTGAGTCGCCAATCCACCTAACACAGTGTGCTTTTAGACCGTGGGAGGAAGCCCTGTATGTTCAGTGGAGCTGAGAGACTACACTAATCACAGTTGTAAATAATCCTTTTATCTCCAACATAGTAACTTTATATAGGAAAGAAAACTTAGCTTGTTAAATATGACATGATATTAGGTCACTGGCAATTTGTTGGAGGCTGGCTTCACACGTATCAGAAGAAGTATGTGCTAGTCTTCACAGTTTGTCAGCATGGTGTGATTGTGGGTAACTTAGTAGTAATGACAGAGGTGGACAGTTACTAAACTGGGGAGTAAACTGAGTAAAGAAAACCATTTCTCAACAAGTTTCTCTCTCCTGGTTCCTCTAGGAGTGGACTGGATAAGGCAGAAGTGACAGCAGTGATCGGAGCTCATGATCTGAAGTCCAATGACTTTGAGCGTATAGCAGTAAAGGAGCACCACATACATCCAGAGTTCCATTACCCTGCCCCCAGCAATGACATCATGCTTTTGAAGGTAAACGCTGCTATTTACTTTCAGCCTAGCTTTATTGTACAGGTATTGATATTATGACATGCCTTTCAGTGTATTCTAAAATTAATAGTAACTTATCTGAGTATGAAAGGTATGTTGTGATGAGTGTGAGGAACTGAAGTATCAAGTCCTTAGGATTTAAGGTTAATGGTCTATACGCACTACAACATAGGAGGATATTTCTGCTAGAAATAGATACACTAGCACTTTTGTTACATTACACTTCAACAGAATAAAGGACTCTTACGAACTCATTCACTAAATAAAAATCAACTCTACACTATTTCTATATGATACTCAAGCCCACTTTGGTTGGTGAGGCTGTAGAGCAGAGGTATTCAAACTGTGAGGTGTGTGATGGGAACAGGTGAGAAGCAAAATTGGAAATTGCAAAAAAATAAATATTTAAAGACTGTTTGCATTTTTATTTACCATTTTCATATATTTCACTATCCATTTTGGTAATGTTGGTTTATTTTACTACATTAGTAAATGTTTATTTAATGGACTAATTGTACACAAAAATGGTATTTTTCTTTGACTCAAACCAGAATCTGAGAAGAATTCAATGATTAAAATAAGACTAAACGTAATACACATTTTAGTCTAAAGTCTAAGATTAAAACTAAATAAAAATCAGCTGCTAGAAATAACACTGTGTCCGTGTCACTGCAGCACTGAGAATGATCCACCACCAAATCATACTCTCTGCTCTGTGGGGGTCCTGACCATTGAAGAGCGACAAACAATGTGTGCACAGCAACAGATGGACTACACTCTGTAATTGTAGAAGTAGAAAGTGCTCCTGTATGGTCAGTGAAACTGAGACAATGGACAGTGAATATAGAAATAAGGAAGAGCACATAATATACTGATATGACCCTGTATTGAGTTTACACGAGAGAAACAAACAAAATAAAAACCTAAAGGTTTTACCTAAAGAACTGGAATAGAATTGAGGAAAGTTATGGACTGGATGAAGAGAATAAAAATGATGTTATGTTCATATGTGGTGAATAGAGGAGAAGCATTTAATATACGCTGCCGTAATATCCATGTTGATGCATTTGTTTTTCGATGGGGTGTTCTCAAAAAACTGTCGGGTGGGTCTTTGGGGGGTGAGCTGAGTCTTTCCCTGTTCTGTTTTAACTCTTACACAACTGCTCACTCTTTGATTTCTATCAGAAGTTTGACAAGAGGACGATGGGTTCCGCTTGTGAGTCTTGGTTCCTCCCAAGGCTTCTTCCTCCAGCCTCGAGGGAGTCCTTCCTTGCCACAGTTGCCTTTGGCTTGCTCGCATGGGGCTTTCTGATCCACATTGTTATCTGTTCTGATACCAGTTCTGTAAAGCTGCTTTGTGAGAACATCACTTACAAAAATGTGCTATATAAATACATATTGATTGATTGACTGATGACATCACAAATGTGTGCACCTCAAAGTGGCAGGGACTCAGAGCAGGTTTAAAGTAAGAGTCATGAGGCTGTTACACCCAGTGCTGTTAGTAACCTTACTGATGCTTAAAGAATACGAGCCCAGAACAACATTCAGCAAATGTAATGTTGCCCAATTTTCATTCTCCCACCATGCTCCATCATCCAGATTCTGTCATATTAATCAAGTTCAGTTTTGTTTACAACATTTAACAAATTTTCTTGTCTTTGTTACAGCTAGGAAAGTCGACTGAAAACATCAAGAATGCTACAAATATTTCCATCTCTAAACTCAGCAAAGGCATGGATGGGTCTTGCAGCATAGCTGGTTGGGGAAGAATTAAAACCAAGGGAAATACAAGTAACGTACTTCTGGAGACGAACGTCGACGTCTATAAAAATTGTAAAACATTCTGGAACTACAACAACATACTGTGTGCAGGTGGTAAAAAAGGTGGATTATGTGAGGTAAATTATCCTTAAGATTAAACCCATTAAACCCAAGCAGATTTCAGTTTCCTGGACCAGGATTAAGCCTAGTCCTGAACTACCCAGCATTCTCATTGGAGATTAACTACAGAAAGTACAATTTAGTCCAGGTCTAAGCCTAATCCCTGGTATGAAAAAAAACAAAAAATTATCAAAAGCTTTATAAAGGTTTAGTTCAGCAGTGTGTTAACGTTGCTTATGTTTTGTTGCAGGGGGGCATTGGTGGTCCTCTGGTGTGTAATGACACTGCAGTTGGCATTGCTTCCTTCACCGAGAAGGACAAATGTGACAAACCCAAAAAACCAAATGTCCACACCAATATTTCTGCATTCATGCCCTGGATTAAGCTCATAATCGGTAAACGCCAAAATGAGTAGTAATGCGCTTGTGCAAGTGTTACATGCCTCAAATCAGACACAAGGTCCAGTTTTTGTGACATATTTATTGGGGGGATGTCTGAAAATACATCAAAAGATACAGATTTAACTGGAGATAATGCTACTGCTTTCACTCGTGCACTGCCTGCTACTGACTGTTCTTCACTAGCCTAGACCCACAAACATAGTAAGTAGATCAGTTTGTGCCCCCTTTTGATCCGGTTTAAATGTTGAACCACAGTAAATACAACGGATTGCTTAGAACAACATAATGTTCTTTAGAATAATTAAAAAAAAATTAAGGGGGGTGGTGTTTTCCATGTTGTTCACTGTTGTTAACCATTAACCAATGTGCCACACAAGGCCTGAGTACATTGTGGAGGAATTCCTAATGTAAGTTTGTCCCACATTCAAAAACAGGGGATGTAGGGAGGAGCGCTATTTGCATGTGTGTGACTACTCAGGTCAACCACTTGGAAACGATGAATGGCATTTGGTGTCCAATGCTCTGCTTTTGTCCAAAGGTGTGTGTGTGTGTGTGTGTGATCGTATTGCCTCAAAGCATAGTTTTTAAGAGGTTGGAACTATGATTAGTTGGATTTTATGTTTGACAGACATTACTATTATGGTGTAATGTATAAATGTTTTGTTGATGTATATGTTATTGGGCTTGTCTTTAGATGATACAGACAAGGATTCAAACAGAAGTGTGATTGATAAGGGTTGGGAGAATCAGAGCAGTGTGGTAAGTTTAAAATGGTAATGTTGAATATAATTGTTTTATACATTATTTTTTGTCAGTAAAACCCTTTCTATTTTTATGATTGTGTTAAATTTAATATTTGTTTTTTGTTATTATATTTATGTTAGGATTTTATATGTTGACTTTTAATGTTTTTGTTTCTCTCTTTGTGCAGAATGCTGAGTCACATTTTTGTACCTTTGGATTTATTGATTGATTTGATGGTGGAACTGAGCTTAATATTAATATAATTGTGGTTTGCAAGTTTTTTAAAAGTAGTCACTTAAATTCTATGGGTATATTTTTTTCACATATTATTAGAAAAACTTAGTGTGGTGTGTAAAGCCCTTCTAGCTGTCAGGAACCACGGATCGGACTGACGGAGGCGGACGCACTTGCTAAAACACAGTAACTTTTATTTACAAGACAACCATACAAAGACAGACTAAGATAACTAGTGAGAAAACTTAAGCAAAGAAAGACTGAGACAGAAACTTGGAAACAATGACTTGGACAGAGAAAGGGAACTGGACATAGAAACCTAGGAAGAGAGAGCTAAACATACAAAGAGAGAAACAGACTAATCTTAGACAGAACTAAATAGACACTCGAACAGCTAGAACTAAACAGACACAGAAAGTTAAACAGACTAAACTTGAATATAGACATAAACCGAGTAAACACACAAACAGACAAAAGAGATACAAAGACTGACTTGGAGGATATAAGAAATAAGCAAGACAGACCAAAGAGTACAAAACAAAGGTGAAATGTCCAACCAACAGGAGAGACACAAGGGAACTTAAATACAAGACACAGACAAGCTACACCTGGACAGGTAACGAGGGGGCAGGGAAACAGATGAGACACAGGCGAGGAGGCGGAACAAAGGCGGGACTAGGGAAACAACAAACAGAGCCATGTGCTGAGAGCGAGCACATGGCCTTAAAAAAACAGACATGACAAGACTAGGGCGTGACACTAGCAGTGAGAGATGTAATTGCCCTTGTTTTGTGGATGATAACTGACTATACTCTAAGTGAATAAAAACCTGTAATTTTACTCTTGATTTTGGTGGAGTTGTTCTTTAATGGCCATATGCTGAAACCTGTTGTATTTAAAGAATGTAAAGTTAAGAGTTGACTGAGTATGGATGAAGAACTGTCATTAGACCATCATCTAGAACTTGATATTTCATTATAAATAAACCACTTGTTTTGCATTAAAACCATCTGTCCTCTCATGCTGAATATTGTAATGATAGGTTTATGAAATAAACAGAATGTAAAAGGATGTAAAAAATCCCCACAAAAGGATTCATGTTCATAATGAAATCAAAGATGGAACCCATGAAGGGAGCACATTTATATTAATAAATACCTGCGTAATTAATGTATTCTTCCTACACTCTTAAAAATTATGGTTCTACAAGGGTTCTTTATTAAAGGAAATGGTTCTTTGTGTAACCCCTATTTGGGTACCATTCTGGTAGTTATAAACATTGTAACTTCATTGGCATTCACTTTCTAGGGCCTTATAAGCCAATCACAATCAAAAAACAAAAGTATGCAGGGTTTTATTAAAATAATAAAATGAATATAAATTCCTATTTTTGTCATTATTTAAAATGTATCATGTTTTGGTCTAATTTCCCTCCCACAGTATATGAATTAATTACCTTTATTATTTATCTATTTTCTTTCCTGTGACAGGTCATTTGTCTGTTTTAACATCTGATGGCTTCTTCGTTAAGCTGGGTTACATTTGCATCATGAAAGGGTTCTTCATATGGATAGAGAATGGGTTATAGATGGTTCTATATAGCACCAAAAACGGTTCCTCTATTGTTACAAGCTTGACATCGTAAAAATAAAAGAACTTAAAGGTGCTATATAGAATAATCTATAGCACATTCTCCATCAATCTGAAGAATCCCTCCATTCATTGATTATTTGTAACCGCTTATCCAGTTCTAGGTCACGGTGGGTCCAGAGCCTACTTGGAATCATTGGGCACAAGGCGGGAATATACCCTGGTGTTACATGTAACAATTTTGTGCATGTATTTGTTATCTTGTTTTGTTTCCTGGTTCTTTCTTTTTCTCTCTCTCTTCTTCTCATGGGTAGATTGGACTGTCACTTCATGGACCTGGCAACCCTTCCAGCTCCAGCCAATCCCAACCAGCCACAACAGCTTACTGCTCCTAAAAGGGTGGGGCTTAAACGTTTTAAGCTGCACCAGGAAATCAAAAAGGCAGCCATCTTTGGGCTCACTTGTTTTGTTTGGAAATTGTTTGACTCTGTCTGGTTGTATGGTCTTGTGTGCTGGTGTGTGTCTTAAAAAACTAGTTTACTGAGGTCTACCTTATGTTAGTGTTGTTTTGCCTTTGAAGTATTTATATTTTTGTGTTTGAAACCGTGTCCTAGTCCTGTCAGGTTGTCTGTTTGTTTCTGTCTCCCTAGGAGGGTGAGAACAAGTTAGATGTGCGCGCACTTACATGGTGCACACGTAGGCTCTGTATTGTATAGACACACCAGAGTAGAGGGCAGGTACCACCCCTTGTATTTTCCTTTATAGAATATAGTTAGAGTATCTTGACATAGCTTAGGTGTTAGTCATGTTTTGTTATTTTCTTTTCTTTGGTACTGTCCATGTTCCTCCCTCCTAAGGTTTGTCCACCTGTCGTGTGTTATTGTGGTATGGTCGTTTATATTAAAGTAAGGTTTATAGTCCTGAACCACTTGGTCTCTAGCTTTTTGGCTGGCTTTTCTTTTTCACCTGCACATATTGTTACGTTTCCCTTACTACTACCACCCTAGACCCTGGAGCCCAATAGTAGGGGCGTAACACCTGGTGGGGTGCCAGTCCTTCACAGGGCAACACACACACACACCACCACTTATTCCCAGATCTCCGGACACTTTTGAGTCGCCAATCCACCTACCAACGTGTGTTTTTTGGACTGTGGGAGGAAACCGGAGCACCCGGAGGAAACCCACGAGAACACACCAACTCCTCACAGACCTGGAGCGGGAATCGAACCCACAACCTCCACGTCCCTGGAGCTGTGTAACTGCGACACTACCTGCTGCGCAGAATATTTTAATCATGCAAAATTTTCCTCAAGTGTTCTTGGTTCTATATAGAACCATTTTCTTTACTAAAGAGCCTTTAAAAATTTTGCCCTTGACAATGCACAGAAATATAGTAGTATCATATTAATAATTATTATATAATTGCAAAAGATTCAAACATCAGAACATATAAATGTCAATATTCTACAGAAACACAGCATGTTGTATAAAACACTATGCTGATAACTTTACCACTAACTCCACTAGAACCCAGATAAAACAATCTGATGAAATGTTTATTCTTATCTTTGTTTTTTGGGGTGGTTTACAACTTCCTGAAGATGGTGAAGGCTACAGAGGAGCCTCACAAAACCTCACAGATTTAACACAAATTAAATCCAGAATATTTGAACTTCACAAGTAAATGAAGCTGTGATGGACTTCAGAGTTTTGTGCTGCGGTACCTGAGAGTTTGTGAACCCTTTAGAATTTCTCTACATTTCTCAAAAAACATTTGTGTTGAGGAAGATAAGGCAATATTACCTATGAGTGACAAAATTGTATGAATTTTTGCTTTCAGTGCGTGTTGTGACTTCCTTGTAAACATCTGTTAAGGATCAGTCCTGCACATGACCTGATTTTAATCTCACTCCTTCAAACAGAACAGCTTCAACTAAAAAAGTTACTTATATGAACTTCTTGCCTCAAGTTCTTCCATTGGATTAAGATCAGGACATTGACTTGACCTTTCCAAAACATTAACTTTATACTTTTTAACTGTTCTTTGGTAGAATGATATCTGTGCTTAAGGCCGTTGTCTTACCACATGGTCCATGTTTTCTTGAGATTCAGTTAATAAACAAATATCCTGGAATTTCCCTGAACAATTTGGGAGGATTCAGGATTCAACGTTCCCTCAATGATGGGCAAGCTGTACTGATACCTGAAGTTATGTAATAACAATTTTGGCAGTAGGACTATGCTCAAACTCCTCCCCTCAGCCGTATATATACCCTGCGAACTCAGTTCATGTCCATGTCAGACAAACTTGCTGCACTTGGCTCACAAAACCAAGGGCGTAGAATTAGTATGGACAGAAGTGACTAGCACTGACTAGTTTTTCCTTCTAGGTTTGAGCACTGACTAGATTGTATTGTATATTGCACTTACTACGTTTTGTTTGCACTGGCCCTTATTCTGACAAGCGTCTGAACTTGAGTTTTAGTTTGTACTCTAACCTATTTGGACGCTGGAGTGGAGCTGACAGACTACACCCATCACAGATGTAAATAACCCTTTTATGTCCAACACAGACACATTAAATGGGAAAGAAATCTTGTTAAATTTGACATGATGTTAGGTCACTGGCAGTTTGTTGGTGGCTGGCTTCAGACATATCAAAAGAAGCATGTGCTAGTCTTCACCGTTTTTCAGCATGGTTTTGAAGGTAAACTTATTCCCAGATAGCAAAGAATATTTGGTCCCAGTCTGTCCCGTCTGCAGATCTCTTATGGCCCACATTTGGCTTGGAATGACAGCAGTGACTCAGGGTGAGTCTGGCTACCTGAACTCAGTCGCAGCTTCATTGTATTTGAGCTGGATGTCGACACTGGGACAAGTCTAGCCCACACAACAAAACAAATGTCTGTTATCTGGGTTGCTATTTACTTTAACCTTAGGTTTATTGTACAGGAATTTATATTAAACCTATACCATTGTAAAAGAATGTAAGTTTAAAAGTTGACTGAATATGGATGAAGCACTGTCATTAGAACATTCATTCATTCATTCATTCATTCGTTCATCAAGGTTATAGTGGGTCCAGGGCCTACCAGAAATCACTGGGTGAAGAATGCTACAGAAACACAGCATGTTGTATAATAATACTATATTGATAACTTTACAACAAGCCCTTTTGGTCACAATCCAGATATGCTATTTTTATTAATCAACTGCTGTCTCATAAAAAACACACATATAGCTGTCTCCTAATTTCCAGTGCAGAACTTAAAGGGTGAAGGCATGCGTAGGATCCCAGAAAACCTGTTCTATCTCCATTTAATGGAAAGATTCAATTTCCTACAACCATTTATGGAGACTGCTCCACAGTTATTGGCACGAAGGCAGCACCCTCCATGATGTTTTTTTACTTTATAAAAAAAGATTCTATAATAATTAACATCTTATTTTAGAACTGTGTATGCTACAAATGTAGAACAACATGTAATATGAGAAACACTGAGAAAAGAGAGTTTCATTATCATTAAGCTGCTACTGGTAATGTTTCCATTGCTTTCATTGGGCAATATTTCAGACGCCCGGGTGAATGCAGTATCACAGCCATCAAAAATCATTGCTATGAGAAAATAACAACATATATTTAGCCAATCATGTTCCTTGAACTGGACACCTCAGGGAGTACATTGTCTATCGCCCTAAGCAGATCAGTTAGAGGTGAATTCAGGACACCTGGGATTATTTGTAAAGAAACTACAGGTCAAAGAACTCGGTCCACACACACACACACACCTTTGGACACTTTTGAGTCGTCAAACCACGTGTGTTTTTGGACTGTGGGGGGAAACCGGAGCACCCGGAGGAAATCCATGCGGACACAGGGAGAACACACCAATCTACTCATAGACTTGAATACACACCCTCCAGGTCCCTGGAGCTATTTGGCTAAGTATATTTGAGAGTGTAAACTACTAGGTGAAGTGTAAAATATTAAATTAATATTAAATAGTAGGCACTTGTTTGAGGTCATTGTTTTACTCATAATCAGGCAAATGTCACATTAAATTAGACTATGATGTGTTATACACTGTAAATAGTTGACATGCTTTGATTTGGAGTTGTATACTTTATTCATTTGGATTCCATTTTTCTCAATATATGTAGGTGTATGCTCGGATGTTTCAAGATGTAGACATTCATCAGGTGACACAGTTGGAGCAGACATATGTGGATGCAATTCATTGCTTGAGGGCAGACTCTGGTCTTAAAATATGCTAGAGTCGACGGTACCAGCTACTGGACTCCAAAGAATAGTAAGCTGAAGTGTATAAAATTATTTTAATATGTTAGACCTGTGCAATCACACTGCAGTGGACTTGCCCTTTTTTCCAGCGTGTGTTTCTGCTTTGTGTCCAACGATGCTCTGGACCCAACGCAACTCTGATCAGAATGAGGCTGTTACCAATGATCAATGAATGAATAGTGTGGTGCCATGTATGAAGATGTAAATAAAAGTGAAGGAATGTTAAGCAATGTTAAGGAAAGTGTTGTGTCCACAGTGATGTACACAGCTGCAGATACCTTTCAAAATGACAAGGGAAGAAGAATAGATTCAGAAAATAAGTTTTAATCAAATTAAAATATAAAATTTGTCATATTCCATGGTTGGAGAGCAGCAGTATATTATTATTATTATTATTATAGATTATCTGAAGTTTTGAGAAACCAATTAGGAATATACCCCTCGGCAATACACATATTTATTGTCATATAGTAAATAGCAAAAACGTTAAAATGCCAGTGCAATTGTTTCTTAATATTGAATTGAGAAGATGAAACACTCAGTGATGTATCTGTTGACTGGATAAATAAATAAAATTGTCTTAGTTCTGATGTAAGATTTGCAGGACCGTATATATCCACGAGATGGCGACCAAGAGCTGTAAAAGAAATGGAGTATGAGTAGAACCTGGAAAAAATGTGGAGAATTAAGTAATTTATTCTAATGTTTATGGTCAGACTCATGTTATGGAAATTCTGCGTATTTTTATGTTGTGCTTACAAAGTGTCTCCAAATTACACCAGTTATTTTCATTCATTCATTCATTCATTATCTGTAACCGCTTATCTAGTTCAGGGTCGCGGTGGGTCCAGAGCCTACCTGGAATCATTGGGCGCAAGGAGGGAATACACCCTGGAGGGGGTGCCAGTCCTTCACAGGGCAACACACACACACACACACACACACACACACACACACACACCTTTTGAGTCGCCAATCCACCTTGTGCATTGTGTGTTTTTGGACTGTGGGAAGAAACCGGAGCACCCGGAGGAAACCCACGCAGACACGGGGAGAACCCACCAACTCCTCACAGACAGTCACCCAGAGCGGGAATCAAACCCACAACCTCCAGGCCCCAGGAGCTACCTGCTGCGCCACCGTCCACTCACCAGTTATTTGTAGTATTTAATTTATGAACAAGCTAAGAAGCATCCGTTCATTAAACTCCATATTAAACTGCTCATTATCGTCTAATTTCCTGTAAAAATTGGTGGAGTGAGGCATTTTACCTGTTACCTTTAATCATCATGCCCTTCCTTGTCTTCCTGACATCTCCCTTTCTCTCTCTCGCTCTGTCTCTCTTTCTCTCTGTTATTTGGTCCTCTCTTACTACATGCTCAATTCTCAGAACATTTTCATGATAAGAAAAACAAACAATCCCAGGACAGCATTTAATTAAAGCTCAGGCTACACATGCACTATCAGTGTAACACAGAATATACATCTTCAAAGATAACAACTTCCTTGTGTTCTTTCTCTAATGAACAATTTATTATATTTGCATGTGCCTGATGCACAACATGTATAACACACAGATATTCACGTGTTTTATATTATTTCCGCTATGCTGTTTGATACTAAACTTAATATAACTGTGCTTTTGTAGCTTCTTGAACAACCTGGACCGCATTGCTGCCCCAGCTTACATCCCCACAGCACAGGACGTTCTGAGAGTGCACTTTCCAACAACTGGGATCAACGACTATTCCTTTGTAGTGGAGAAGATAACTCTGAGGTAATAAGAGTAAATGAGTTAACTGCTTTTGACTCTTTTTAGTAAACTAATCTTTGAGTGGGGCGGCACGGGCGCAGCCTGGAGGTTATGGGTTCGGTTCCTGCTCTGGGTGACTGTCTGTGAGGAGTTGGTGTGTTCTCCCCGGGTGCTCCGGTTTCCTCCCACGGTCCAAAAACACACGTTGGGAGGTGGATTGGCGACTCCAAAGTGTCCGTAGGTGTGATTGTGTGAGTGAATGTGTGACTGTGTGTGTTGCCCTGTGAAGGACTGGTGCCCCCTCCAGGGTGTATTCCTGCCTTGCACCCAATCATTCCAGTTAGGCTCTGGACCCACCGCGACCCTGAATTGGATAAGTGATTACAGGTAATGAATGAATAATCTTTGAGTGTCTTTATCTGATATGTAAATCTAGGAATATACACTGGTAAATATTCTCTCCAAATTTGAAAGTGGTAGTAAATGGCCTCATTATGAATTGTTATATGTTTATAAAAAAAAATATTGTTTCCAATTTTATAATGCTATTCCCCAGGCCATTAATGGCCCAGTTATTAATGGCCTGTCAATAGTAACTGATGGTGTAGCAGGTAGTGTCACAGTTACACAGCTCCAGGGACCTGGAGGTTGTGGGTTCAGGTCCTGCTCCACACGTTGGTAGGTGGATTGGCGACTCAAAAGTGTCCGTACGTGTGAGTGTATGTGTTGCCCTGTGAAGGACTGATGGCCCCCTCCAGGGTGTATTACTGCCTTGTGCCCAATGATTCCAGGTAGGCTCTGGACCTACTGCGACACCTTAACTGAATAAGAGTTACAGATAATGAATGAATGAATGACCAATCCTTAAATGCACTGCAACTAGAACTAGATTCAGCTTTCTTTAATTGCATACAATATCCACAGTATGCAGAACATATTATTGTTTATCTTAAAGACAAAATATATAATGATACTGAAGAAGGATATCACTGAGTAACTGTTTACATCTGACTGGGCAACTCCTGCCTGTTGTTGACTGATCAAATTAATCCTTGTTTGTTTATTTATTTTTTCTTTGACAGTCGATATTCTCATATTGACTTTATTCCCACACCAGAAAATCAGTTAAACATCCACTTAAACACTTTGTCATGGCTGCCTTTAGACAGCAGGTCAGAAAGGCCTAAATATCTAATTTGTGGCTGTCACTGAATCTGAAAGATTTCTCCCAACTGACATGTAATATAACTTCAATATGACTCCGTAGGTGGCAGTGCAAACCTGTACAGCCAGATCAGAATTTATGATATAAAATTTTACATCAATCTAAACCTGACCTTGTAGTTTCAGCTTGCTGGGCATGCTATATGACAAAATTAGCTTTGTGAAAAATATAAAATAAAGTTTTAATAAAAATGTTAAAAATAATCTGACTTTGGATATCAATGACATTCCATTGGCTGCATGTGGTTGTGGAGTCTCATGCAAACAAGGGTTCTCAAAAGAGGAGGGTTGGTTTACACTGTCACAATAGTTTTCTTTTACACAGTACAGGTTTATTATTGCTATAATATAAATGTGAAGTTATTACTTCTGAATTAATTATATTGAAAGAGAAAAGACAGTCAACACTCTAGAACTTTTTTGTCAACAGTTTTTATTTTATATTTTTTAGGAAGTGAATTATAAAAATATTTCTCTCATAACACTAACAAAACAGCAAAATGTTGCTTGATTTTGTGAGCAATATTCAACATAAACTCTATTTAGCACATGTAGGACAGTATGTGCGAACATGAGAATGGGCTTTGCAAATGTATTTCTCACATGTGCAGCACACAGCTTTTGTCTTGCAGTCCTTCTTCCAGGTGCAGAACTGGCACCTTTTTCTTTTGAGTGACCCAGCTGCAGACTCAGGTGGATCAGGACAAGATGCAACTCCCTGAACTGCTTCCACAATGGCTGCAGAGGCTTCTGTGCGGGACAGGCGCTCCCTTCTCTCAATACACGGGTGACAAGAGCCTTTCCCAACTGCTCAAGGAACATCCTTCTCTTGTTTTTCTTCCCTGACATCCAGGTTGGGTTGATCTCCTGCCATCAAAAGCCCGATGTAGCCACGCAGGTCAATCTCATCCATTTTTTTCCAGTTTTCTCCATATTTGCGGAAACCCTCCAAATTTGTGTTTTCCAGGATGATTTTTTTGATGGCTGGTGTGATGAACAGGAGAAAGGTGGATAAAATGTCCTGGACGTGGGCAGCCGAATACCTTGTTGGCCCTGGAGTCATCCTTATGATGTTTGATGCTGCTGTTCTTCCCTGGTTGCTGTCTGAATTTGATGAGGACCATGCATTTTTGCCGTTCTTTGACAAAAACGTCTCTCTGTCAGCGTGAGGGATTTCCTCTTCTTCTTCATCTGAAGATGCATCATCCTCTGGGTTGCATTCCTCCCCATCTTCCTCTTCAGATACATCTTCATCCTTTTGTTCCTCCAGAGCTCCTGAAAATATCTCATCCAGGACCTGTTGGGCACTGAAATGTCTATTCATGGCTTCAGCCAGCAACCAACTGGGGTACTTTGATTCAGGGTCCCATCAAAGAAACTCCGACCTAAGAACTGATCATGTGTTATTAGGCCGGAGTTTCTTTTATGTGTGTGTGTGTGTGTGTGTATTAGAGAGAATTTGTGTGTGGCCTTTGAACTTTTTTCTGGTGTTTAAATGCTTTTATAATTCACGGGTCAAAAATGACCCATAAGACAATATTTGTACCCTAGTGGTGTACAGCTCACATGGAAACATAAACAAAAACAAAGTATCATTTTTTCTAATGAAGGGGTCGCTTTAGGAAAAGTCATAAAATTTCAAGTTGGAAAAAGATAGTTTAAGGTATTTTTTCTACAGCTAAACATGGTAGTGAGTCACTTTTGACCCGCAAGACAACACAAGAGCTAATAAAGATTGTAGTGGAGTATGGATCAAATAAAGAAATGAAAATTTCTGAATAAGGATTTCTTGGGACAGAACCCTACATTCCACAGACTGCGTGTGTGCAAAGACTCTGCATCCCCCCCCCCACACACACACCCTCACGCACACACATAAGGTCTGCATCAAAGGACCCTGTCCATGACCCCTGTTAAGACCAGAATTAAAAAGGACCCGTTTATGGCCCTTGGCGCCTAAATGGCTCACAAAATCAACAGATGGCTAACAGGATTGACCTCACCCTGAACTCCTGTTAACCCATCCGCACAGGACGAACAACATGGACCAACAGCGATCCCAAGTGGACGTTTGCCAAATCACGTTTCGCCCTGCGGCCATCTAAATACATAAAGGACTTAATCGAATTGTAATAGATATGTTTATGCAATATGTATGAATGTCACTCTCTGTTGTCCTCAGATGAACGTCTACCATCTAATGAAGTGATGTGTATTACTGTTTCAATTATTAAGGAAAGTTTTTGTCTATGATTAGGAAAACGAATTAGTATCTAACCTCTAACATAATATTGTAGTGGGATGTAATCGTAAAACACCCAATATATATATATATACATAGATGTTTGATATTAATAATCCAGGACACTCATTGTGCTATACCACAAATATGTATAAATCATTTTTGTATATACGTGAATCTTTTCTCTCTCTCTGAAACGTGAAACAAGTCATGTGAGCCTCAGACCCAGGATCCAATCAAAGGAAGGATACCTCCCAATTGGGCACCACCTTTGAAAAGAGAGTGCCCGGCTCACGTCGCTCTCTCTAGCCTCTCTCGCTTCCTCTTCTCGCTCTTCCAGCTTCCGCTCTTCTCAGAGCTCTTCTGCCGCTCTCCAGCAACTTTCTCACGTTGCGCTCACTCTCTTCAAGTGCGACGCTCTTCATTCCTCCTTACGCCGACGGAACGACTCAAAGGCTCTAAGAAGGACCGCACTCAGCTCCAAGGGACGCCTTGTGCCAGTTAGCAGTGTGATACAGAAACTACAACGTAACGTCGAGTAACTCTAAGTAATCTTTGTGTAATCGTGTTTATGTTTTATCGCCCAATCTAAGTTTAATGTCACGACTGATCAAAGCAGGTGAAACTTATTCGTGGCCAGAGTAAGAAACAACGCAGAGATAGAAGAAAATCGTAAAATAAGTATAAGCCTATTGACTCGATTTTCAGTTCTGGAGACTGCAAGGACCAGCGAGACTTCTCGTCCAAAGCTTCCATATGGTTGGAACCTCCCACTCAGGACAGTGAGCCAGAGGGAATCCTTTCGTCTACGTCACCACGCTCTGAGTGCGCCCGAGGGGGCTTGACTCGCGGGTAACTAAATCCAGGCTGACCCAGCCTGGAAACTTCCACGGAAGAACTGCAGGAACTAAGCGGGACTCCTCCCTTCCATAACCTCAAAGAGCCTCTGTACCCGTCGAGTGGTGGAGAATCGCCGAAAAAGTAAGCTAAAACTACGCACTTCCAGAGCTGAAAATTGAATTAAGTCTCTTGATAAATGTATACGTTAATTAAATCTCAGTTAGCAACACATTAGTCACAAGTCATATCGCCTAGCTTATCTTTAAATTCGAATCGGCTTCACCTGCATTGATGCCGTGAGATTTTGAGATTATGATATGTTAAGTGAATATTTTTTTTCCTTTTAATAAAATATTTCCATTATTTGAAATAAGTGTGTGGAGTCTGTTCATTAAAAGTCTGAAAATCCTGAAGAACTCACGTAGTGATGACAGTATTCATTCTCTAACTACTTGTTAATATTTTTGTCATTTAAGTCAATCATAATAATAACAATTATCATTAGTCCAAACGTCAGTAATCAGAAGAGTTTGAATAAGGCAGATTTGGCTTTTTAGATCAAGTCACTGAAATTTTGTGCCCCCTGCCCCCTGTAAAATATTATGAAATACTGTCATTTTAGCCACCTCAAGTAATAAGCAATAACTCACATTTCAAATCACGTAGACAACTGTGCGGGCGGGACCCACAATACTGAGACGGTGAAGATATCAGGACAATTCTGAGTGTTTTCCTCGTCACGCTTGATTTATTGTAATTTCTTGTGACAACAGTAGAAATTCTTGGATGCAATATTGTGTCCAAAGCCATTAATGTCCTCTGTCTGGCTTATTTCCTCCTTGTTAAATGAATGACAGGGCCATTACTGAACAAATTTATTCCAGACGCTAAGGAGGAAAAAAGAGCAACACAGCACATGGTCAAAAAAAAAATCAAACATATCAATTGTTAATAAATACACTAGTGAGGCCAGTATTATTTTGGCCAAGATCAATTACTCTTGATAGATTACAAACTGGATTCCAAAAAAGTTGGGACACTAAACAAATTGTGAATAAAAACTGAATGCAATGATGTGGAGGTGCCAACATCTAATATTTTATTCAGAATAGAACACAAATCACAGATCAAAAGTTTAAACTGAGAGAATGTATCATTTCAAGGGGAAAATATGTTGTTTCAAAATTCCATGGCATCAACAAATCCCAAAAAAAGTTGGGACAAGGTAATGTTTTACCACTGTGTGGCATCCCCTCTTCTTCTTACAACACTGAACAGATGTCTGGGGACAGAGGAGACCAGTTTCTCAAGTTTAGAAATAGGAATGCTCTCCCATTCATGTCTAATACAGGCCTCTAACTGTTCAGTCATCTTGGGCCTTCTTTGTCGCACCTTCCTCTTTATGACGTGTCAAATGTTCTCTATAGGTGAAAGATCTGGACTGCAGGCTGGCCATTTCAGTCCCGGATCCTTCTCCTACGTAGCCATGATGTTGTGATTGCTGCAGAATGTGGTCTGGCATTATCTTGTTGAAAAATGCAGGGTCTTCCCTGAAAGAGATGACGTCTAGATGGGAGCATATGTTGTTCTAGAACCTGAACATAGTTCTCTGCATTAATGGTGCCTTTCCAGACATGCAAGCTGCCCATGCCACAAGCACTCATGCAACCCCATCCCATCAGTGATGCAGGCTTCTGAACGGAGCGTCGATAACAACTTGGGTTATCCTTGTCCTCTCTGGTCCGGATGACATGGTGTCCCAGTGTTCCATAAAGAACTTCAAATCGTGACTCATCTGACCACCATTTTGCCACACTCCATTTTAAAAGACCCCTGGCCCAGTGCAAACGTCTGAGCTTGTGGAGCTTGCTTAGAAATAGCTTCCTCTTTGCACTGTAGAGTTTCAGCTGGCAACGACGGATGGCACAGTGGATTGTGTTCACTGACAATACTTTCTGGAAGTATTCCTGAGCCCATTCTGTTATTTCCTTGACAGTGGCATTCCTGTTTGAGGTGCAGTGATGTTTAAGGGCCCGGAGATCACGAGCATCCAGTAGAGTTTTACGGCCTTGACCCTTACGCACAGCAATTGTTCCAGATTCCCTGAATCTTTTGATGATGTTATGCACGGTTGATGATGATAAATTAAAAGTCTTTGCTATTTTACACTGGGTAACACCATTCTGGTATTGCTGCACTTTCTGTGCAACAATGATGGAATTGGTGATCCTCTTACCATCTTGGCTTCAGAGAGACACTGACACTCTGAGAAGCTCTTTTTATACCCAATCATGTTGTCAATTGACCTAATTAGTGTTAATTGGTCTTCCAGCTGTTCGTTATATGCTCAATTGACTTTTTCCAGCCACTTATTGCTACTTGTCCCAACCCTTTTGGGATTTGTTGACACTGTGAAATTTTAAATCAACATATTTTTCCTTCAAAATGTTACATTTACTCAGATTAAACTTTTGATCTGTCATCTATGTTCTATTACGAATAAAATATTGATATTTTCCATCTCCACATCATTGCATTCAGTTTTCATTCACAATTGGTTTTGGAATCCGGTTTGTACATGGGTCCTTCTGATCATTCTGGTTCATCAAAACACCGACAGAACCTCATCTGGCACTCTGATTGGTCAACTCACCATAAAAAAATATTGTGATTGGATGGAAGACCAATTTACAAGAATGGGGAGCACCCATTCTTGATAGAGATGCTCATTTAGTATAACATCCATAGAAAAGTATTAATGAAATCAGGTGCTAAGCTGCACATGAGCCTAAGGTAACCAAGCTTTGGCTAGTTGGTGAGTTAAAGACCACACATCTTTTATTCTTTTTCTAGTCACTACAGTCATTACATACAAGTTATCCAAGGAAAACAAAAACAACATTTGAAGCCTTTACTAAATATTGAACTGAGTATTAAACATAAACAATCCCATGTCCCAAAAACTTCACAAATTGTGTTAAAGCAAAAAAAAACTTAGTGATTGTTCATTCTCTTAAATATTTATTTATTGATTTACTTGAATTGTTTTTTACTGACCCAATTTTTTATTTTGTAAATATAAATATATATTCACTCAAACAGTTGGGAGAGTTGGGGGCAAATTAAGAGTAAAAATTGAAAATGAATTGAAATTACAACTAAATTTCAAGAGAAAATTGTCAGTTCAAAAATAATATTTCTCAGTGCAAAAATTTCATAAATAAATTCAGGAAATCTGGAGAAATATCAGTCTGTGTCGGGTAAAACACACTGAAATGAGCAAGACCTTTGAGCCCTCAAACAATTTTTCAAAATTTACTCCTTGTGTGTTTCCTTTTATAGCTGTTTCCACTGGGAATAAATTAAAAAAAGAGTGGCGCAGAGTATGATCTCTATGCTCTACAGTGAATTAATAAATGTGACTCACGCCATGTGATTAACAACCTCTTCTCAAGTACTAAATGACCATTTATTATTCAAATAAAATTTAAAGAAATGGCACATTCAAAACAGACTCTTTACATTTTGTCGTTTCTCACAGACATTTCAAGCCCTCAGACATTTGTGGCTTTGTTGTTAAATTTTGCTGTGTTGTGAAGACAGGTGATGGAAAAGAATCTCTGCAGACACGGTTAAAAGTGTAAATACATCTTTATTTACCAAAACAGTGTCTTACGGGTTCTTAAGGATCCCGTGAGAGAGTGTTCAATTGAGCGCTCCGATCATCTCTGTCTCATGTCTATTTGTCTCTCTTTCATGTCTATTTGTCTCTCTCCGCTGGCTCGGATCCTTTCGTCTATATAGTTCTCTCCTTTCCAAATAAGGCAAACATAGAGAATAGTTTACATTTGCATGCTGTAAGGGAGGGTGTAAAATTGATAGTGTCCTGCCTCACTGACAGCTTATCCTAAACATCCCTCTCTGTAGCGCACATACATATGTTCAGCCATATGCTCTAAAAAACACACTGAACATTTCTTAATACTGTCTTATGAGGCCGTCTGATAAATATACCTCATAATTTCCTCCCTTCGAGACTGTTAAAGTCTCGTAAAAATTTAAGCAACCCATGCATGTTAATGTCATAACAAATAAGTGATACCTTCCTACACACAATTTTAACATCACTTGCATTATGATGTAACAAAATTTCATGGAGTGTGAGGGTGAAAAAACCTGCCCGGCAGCCATCTTTCTTGAAAGTCCTTCAAACATTTTGGACAGGAAAAATTCCCTCAACGATCCCCTTCTCCCAGGCGATCACAAAAGTGTACTCCAGTCCAATTAAATTTATTCTATATGTGTAGGGAGTTGACTTAAGTAAATGTATATAAAAATCTCAGAAAATAAAATCAAACCAATGTCCAAATTCAGGCTGGTCGACCCATCGGACCTTCCAGTGGACCTGTCCCTACCTGACACACCCCTTGGCCCTAACATCGATAAAACAAACAAAAACTCTGAGATTTCAATACACTTACACAGATTACATTTCATCAGTCTATAAATCTCCATAATACACAGTTGTTACAATTTTTAATATCACTCATATAATGGTTTATCACTATCAAAGATTACTAATAATAAACAATTCAATAGAAACATATGACATAATATTGACTTTTCAGCAATTTTGTCTTCTGATGTGATGTTGATGACATATTGAGCTTCAGCAAGTCTTCACCATTCTGTTTCAAAGTCCTTCTGTTTTATTGTCCTCTTTTGAGTTTTTGGATCCCTGTAGCATTTCAGGAATCTCGAACAACCATCCTCCCTTACAGTGATCTTCCCACCTTTTTCTTTCTGGAAGAAAGAAACAACAGCCAGTATCTTTTGCAAAAATGACAGATGCAAATAAACATCAAACAAAACTTTAATAATAGTAAAATTAATGGATTAATACATTTCATAAGCTACAGTGTATACTTTATCCTACAATCTTTATACTTGATTACTAAATAATAAATCTAACAAAATAAAAGATAATATCATAAGTGAATGGAAAAATATATAATAGTGGATATTCAAAATGGATATCTTTCTACCAGGTTGTTTTCCAACATTTCCTCCTCATGTTTGTCTGAGTCGGTTCTACTTAATAATGGCATCTGTACTTGATTTCCAGGCATTACAACTCCAACCCATTTCAAAATCATAGCTTTCGCACAAGTTAACAACAGTGTACAAAAACAAAACATTATACACACTGCTAAAAGAGCTGCTCCAAAAACTTGAGCCAACATTGCTCCTAGTGATCCTAATTTCTCCAATAACCAAGCATTCACAGACCATCCAGCTCCTTTTGATGGACCAAACGCCTCCCTTATATGCTTCAATGCTTCTATAACACTAGTCATATTATCAGAATTATCCGGAATCAAAGTATAACAGGCATCCCCTGTTAGATTCAAAGCTACACATAAACCTCCTTGCTTAGCTAAAATGTAATCCAGAGCCATGTCATGTTTCAACAAAGTTAATCTGTGACTTTTTTGAGTATCTGACAAATACTGAAACCCTCTTATTGTTTCATTAGCAAACCCTTGTAAATTGTACGTAATATTATCTATATGATCCGCTAAAAATGTCACACCATACCATGGGAATAATCCTATACCCCATTTTTCTCCTATACTGATTCTCCAATGATATGCTTCCAAGTTATGAAACTGAGCCATTTTCCTTTTCTTTCTTCTCACAGAATTACCTTCAGAATTCCCTTCATTAGTTGTTTCAACTTTTTGGAGAGTATAAACCTCATAAGGAAGCTTTAATGTTGCCATATAACAACAGCCTGTCCACCCATATGGTAGAAATATGTATGCTTTATCTCCACAAACCCACCAAATATCCTTAAAATTTCCTATAGTCACATTTACTGGCAAAATGTCATACTGCACCATTAATGTTCTACTCTGTTTGCTATCTGGTGTATGAAAATTCACTTTAAACAAAACATCCTTAGGTTTAGGCTCTTTAAAATTCATCTTATATCGAGCACAATCAGATATTCCCATAAACATTCCCTGTCCATTGTGAGTATCATTGGAACAAAAGCAGTCTTTAGTCTTCACAGATTTTACTTCCATCGCATCAGGCCGTGCTGTCAGTATATTTTCATGCTGATTAAGGAAATTCACATATGGCAACTTCATCAACCAAGTACAATTTAATCTAGGTCTAAACAAATGCACTGATAAAGTAATTATTCTATCTTCTTCAGAGTTTTGCTGATATATTAACCACGATAAAGCATAAGATTGACACATAGCATGCAGTGGTTCTGGTACTGTCTCTAAAATTGAAGGCCATGTGCTTGGTGATGGAACTTTCACCACACATGGACCAGTCAACATCGTACTCATTCTTACGGAATGGGTTATTTGCTGAAACCATAAATTTCTAGATGCCCATGGGTCTGTGATTTGTAACACTGAAGAATCAAATCCATATGCTTTCCATTTTGCTTCTCTTTTCTGTAATGCATGGTAATGGTCAGTCATTTCTTCAGATGTCCAGTCAGAATCAAAAAACTCTCTCTGCCCTTCTAAAGTGATTTTCTCAGTGGCTACTAAACCCTTTGAATCCATGTCTTCCATTGGGTTTCTAGCTTCAAAAGTCACTTGACTAATATTCACTTCATGCTCCATATTCAACTCTGGACCCTGTGTTATGTTTATTTCCTTCTGCAATGGAAAGGACATTACTTCTGGAGTCTGGGTTACTTTTACAACATTATGTGATCTTGTTATTTTTTCATTTTCAACAGTTGTACTAGATTCAGATGAACCCGAAGCAGATGTCATCATTGGCAGTGTAGTGCTATTCATCTCCTTTAATGGCATATCTAAAGTAGTAATCCGATTAGTTACATTATTTCCTTTACTTATTTCTGGTGCTAAAGTAATTAATTAATTTGTTCTTTAGTAACCTTTAGTCATTGCCATAGTGGTTTGGTCCTGAACTCTTTTAATAGATCTAAAAACTTCAATAGGACTCTGGTCCTTTATCATCACTATTACTGTACGAGTTATGTACCCTTCTCTCCACACATTTTGAAATGGCACAAACTTAAGCTCTGGTTCCAAATAAGTACAAGTGTATTCCCCTTGATCTTCCCATGTAACATTACGTAAAAGAATTGAACAATCATCTCTAACTCTGAACCACCTAAAGGCATTAAACAAAAGATACTTTCTCTGGTCATGAGGCAAATGATCAACTTCAGGTACTGTTAACACCACTTTTTCACCACGACTATTTTTCCACTCAGGAGGTTAGTCCTCCTGATTAGTCCCTGTATTAAATCTTCCACATTTACAGGGAAGATGAACTGCTTTACCTAATTTAGCTTTAACCACTGTCTTGAAAGGTGATGACGTTGTTGAAATTATCAAAGGCATTAGTGTAGTTAGATGTGATCCATTTACCCCCTCACTAACTTTCGACACTGAAAAAGTAAAATTCTTTAAAGTTTCATTCTCTTTAGTTCTCATACCGTTTAGGTCTAACCTTTTTCCGAACTGGTCTTGGACTCTTTTCTTGATCCAAGTCTCTGAACTGTTTTGAAATGGAATTACTGCTTTCTGGAATAGGACCTGCTGTTTCTGGGACATATTGAAATTCAATTTCTCCAAACTTTTTGTCTCGTTTACAATCTGCTGTGTCATGTCTGGCATCATCAGAAATATACACAGAGTCATCAGCATCATCCAAACCAGGGACAATCTCCTCTTCAGGAGATCTACTCTGATTTGTTTCTTGCATGTTATTTTCAACCTGTTCTCCCTCATGTTCTTTTGGTTCTCCTGAACCTGCAACCTCTCCTCCCTTTGAGAAAGGCTCCTCTTCACTTGGTGCTTTAACACAGTGAGATAAATGATACCACGTTGGAGACCCCTTGACTTGAACTGCTGTTCCAGTACTGCGAACAACTTCAAAAGGTCCTTCTCTGCGTTCGTTATACCATTTTCTTTTAAATACCTTTACAAACACCTTGTCTCCAGGCTGCACTGTATTCTTCCTTTGCTCATCCAGTCTCTCCTGCTCCTCCTCTTTTCTTTGCTTTTCTGAAACGTATGTGGATATTCTTTTATGTAAATTAGCTAAGTATGAAACATATGCTCTCATGTCATCTTCTAAAAGAGCTAAACTTGGACCTTTCCCACTTGTACGCAAACATGGCGTTGGCATTCGTCTGCCTGTCATCAATGATGAGGACTCATGAGGAGTCATGTGTAAATCACGCAGCTCACTTGAGCGACAAACCATTAATGCTAATGGAAGTGCTGCTATCCAATTTAACCCCGTGTGCTGACAGATTTTAACAATCCGATTTTTCAAGACACCATTCATTTTTTCACAAATCCCTTGACTTTGCGGATGGTACACAGCTCCCAGACGCTGTTTAATTCCCAATTTTTGCAAAATTAATTTCACTGTTTTATCCACAAACTCTTTCCCATTATCTGAGGATATTCGATCTGGAAGTCCCCACCTGCTTATGACTTCTCTACACAAAAACTTGACCACAGTCTGTACATCCTTACACAGTTTATGACCTATTTCCTCACCTGGTGCACTAAGAAGAATATCATCCATGTATTGAATGACAGTACTTTTTAACTTCTGATCTACCCCAACTAAATCATCTTTCAATACTTTATTGAAAATGTGAGGACTATGTTTATATCCCTGGGGTAATCTCTTATACTCATAGAATTGTCCCTTGTAAGTAAACCCTAATAAACCCTGACTTTCTACACTTAGTGGAACACTAAAAAATGCACCACATAAATCTAATACTGTGAAATACTTTGCATCCGGAGGAATTTGGGCTAACAAAACATGTGGATCTGGCACTTCTGCTGGAAAGTCTGCGACTACTTCATTTACTGCTCTCAAATCATGTACTAAACGATAAGAGTTATCTGGCTTCTTCACAGGCAACAAAGGTGTATTACTCTGCGGATTCTGTGTTATCTTCAGATCATCTGCCTTCACAAGACCTTCAATTTGTGGTTCGATCCCTTTGATTGCTTCTTCATTCAAAGGATACTGAGGCTTCCACGGAGGTTTTGTTCCTGGTCGGAGTTCAACTTTCACTGGTTGAGCTGACTTCACAAATCCAATGTCAGTGCTATGTTGTGACCATAAACATTTTGGAACACATCGCAGCATTTCCTCTTTCAAAGAGTTTGAATCCAGCTTCTCATTGTAAAGTGATTCATGTGTCATCCTGATGACTTGTGGCTGTCCTTGTCCTTGAGCAGTAATCATAATCTTAATAAATCTCTGATCTTCACTCCTCCAGATGGAAAGATTCTCTTTAAGCGGTTTAAAGACAACTTCTTCTGCTTCTGCCATCATTTCACCTATTTGTTTCTGCTCACAATCTTCAGACACCAGCAAAGTCACATGTGGTACACTTTTTCCCATCTCAAACTCTTTACGCAAGTAATCATTTTTGTCTATCTTCATAGCAGCTCCTTGTGGTCCCAAAATTATGCAACATGAACGTAATTCAACTTGCTTTGGTTGATGACTCAGCCATTGTTCTCCATCTGATTGTTCAGCATCCTTAAAGTATTTCAGTGTACAATGAAATGGATACTCTGGAGTCTTTGCATCAGGCATGTTTGCTACAATAAACTTCTCCCACATCTTGGCTGGTTCCAAGAATTCTTCGCTAAGATTTCCAATCCAAAATACTGAAGAAGCTTCAGTCTCTGTTTTCATCATCAGTTGATCAATCATTTCACTCGGCACTTCCACCAGGCAGCCGTCTGGTGTGCATTTTATTGTACAGTTCAGTTTGCACAAAGCATCTCTTCCCAAAAGTGCAATAGGTGTATGTTCTGATACCAGTATGGGTATTGTAGTTTTCAGATGTTTATAGCAGAGCTCAACTGGTTCTGTGAGAGGAATCAGCTGTTTTACTCCCTCAAACCTGATTGTCCGAATCATCTGACCAGTCCTGGGGAGGTGTATAGCATCTTCAGGCCGAATACAGGTGAAAGCAGCTCCACTATCTGCCATCATTGTCAATGGTCGATTATTTATTTTCACCTCTATTGTTGGATCTCTCTCCGGCCCTATTGCTACCAGCTGACACCTCCCACACGAGTTCTCCGGGCATCCCTAGAATCCTGGTTCCGGGCCCCTATAAGGGTTCACAGGTCCCTTGATTGACCTTGGTTGTCCTCTGAATTCTCCTCTAAAGTATCCCCTGAAGTTTCCTCCTGGCCGGTTGCATTCACGAACAAAATGACCAAACTGTCCACACTTCAGGAGGCTGCTGGAAGTTCAGACTGAATCTTCCTGGTCTTCCTCTTCCTAGATTTCCTTGACTTCTTCCTCTCCATGTCTGCACCTGACCAAACACTGGCTGTGGCCAGGGAGTCACTGGAGCAACTGATGCTGACTGGCTCACTTGAGGTTGAGTCTGATCCAGATGCGGTCCTGGCTGATTAGGAGGCTGACTTTGTATGACTACAGCTTGTTTCTTTTCTTTTTTTGCTTGTTGTCCACCAGTTGTATTTGGTTCAGCTTTCTGAGGGTCTCCTCATCCTGTATTTTCTGATCATGTTCCTTCTTTCTATATAGCTCCACTTGATGGGCTATATGATCTGTATAGACACTCTTTGCCATGCTTCCGAGACCCACTACTTCTGCCAGTTTACTTCTCACTGGTAAGGGTAGTCCTTTCTGTAATTTGGCTCGCAAAATTGACGGTTCCATCTGATTTAAATCTGGATCATTTCCTGTGACATTTCTCCATACCTGATGGACTCTTGACACATAGGCTCTCGGGTTCTCTTCTTCTCCCAAAGGCTCAATCAGGATATTGTCAGGATGCACATTGGTTGGAAATGAATCTTTCAATGCTCTCCACATTCGACCTCTGATTGCAGCAAACAGCTCTGGATCATTAACAGCAGTTCTTACATATCGTTCTAGGCCCGCTTTCTGTAGAATTTCTTCCATGGCTGGAACTCCCAGGAGATTTGCTAAAAGTCTCTTTATGTCACCTATTGCTGGCTGCGTTCCCACCAGAAGCTCTTCCAATTTTGAAATCCACATCTTTTCAAGTGATTTCCCTTTCCTTGGACGCAAAGTGTATTGTTTTTCAGATTTTTTAGTGTCTTCATTTTTCAGATCCTCCTCATATGTCTGCAACTCTTTCAGTTGTGTCTCCAGTGAGCTAGAAGCATTATCTAAGTTCAATAAACATTGGTCTATACTTTTTTCTACTTCTCTCAAAGCTCTTCGTCTGTCTTCTCCTCTTGTGCTGGATGTTGCAGGAAAGAATCCTCTTTCAGAGAAAGATCCCTTACTCTTCCATCCATCATCACTTTCTTCATTCTCTGTTTCATCAGAATCTCTTGAGTCCTCTTTCTTTCTACTCACATATCCTCTTTTTTCTGCTTTAGCTAGCATTCGTCTGATGGCTGGGTCATATCCACCCATGGCCTCCTCCTGGTCACTCAGATCCTCATCTCCAATGGTCCTCCTTCTCATTCTCAGTTCACCTCTAGTCTGCAGACGTCGAGTTTTCTTCTTGCTTTTGGAACTCGGATACAGTTTTATCGTTGTCTCTGCTTGTCCTGTTTCAATGATGCATTCATCTTCATCTTCAATGTGATAATTTCCTCCTTGACTAATCACTGGAAGCTGAGGATAGGCTTTTTCACTTTTTTTCGGTTTTCTTCGTAAGTTGGTTAATCGCGTCTACACTTTTCTCCCTCTTGTCATTCGCTGCCTTCATCAGTTTCTGACTCTCTTGTTCAAATAACTGGAGAATGCCAAGCTCTATTTCTCTTTTTTCCTTTCGCTTTTCTCATTGACGCCCTTTTTCTGTCCTGCTTTATATGTTGATACAAGTACCTCTATTGATTTAATTACATCTGGGTTAAGTGTCCCCTCTACCGGCCATGGTTGGTCTATGTCAGGCCATCGCTTATAAAATTTTTCTGATATTCTTGCTATGCCTTTTATTAAAGGATTATTTTTCTTAACTATATCAACAGGAGTAACCCCTTTTGAAACATTAGTGCTCATTTCTGGCATAATAATGACTAAATATGTTCCCAACTTACACTTATTAATTATTTCTCTCCCCTTTTTCCTCTGTTTATGTGCCACTATATTACCACAATCAATAAAAATTAATCCCCAATTGAATTTTCCAACTTCAGAGAAATCAAACCTTAATATGCAATACAATTCACACCACTAAATCCCCTTTACTAAGTGATATAACTACTAAGTGCACCATAAACCTAAAGTTATTAAACATTCAATAACTATCTTGTAATTAAAGAATATACAAACTTATATAAGACTCAACAAGCACTTCTAAATATGATTACCACTAAATATTTGCAACCCCATACACTTATAGCAAAGCTTAAATAAAAAAAAACCCATTTACAAATAATATTTTTTCTTCATAAACCTCGTTGTTAATTCTTTATAATCAAATTATTACCTTAAAAATGAACAACCTGTTGCCAAGCTTTCTTTGAAGAAGTCTATGTCATGTACTATAGCACCAATAATGGACTAAATGCAAATAGATAAACAAATCAATGAATTTCCAATTATTACTTTTTAATAATGAGACCTATTAATGATTTAATCTAAATGTATCAATGCAGGTGTTTGTGAAAGAAGTTTGTGGATAAAATGACTGGCCTTTGTGCAGTCTGCTCTGCTCTGGGCAGACCCCCTCTTTTCCTCCTTCCTCTTCTCACTGTCTCTTCACAGATGAGATAACTCACACACATATACACACACCCCCCACAGGATAAAAAGACAAATAGAAATTTAATACATTCAGCTTACTTCTTAGTAATTAAACATTCAATATACTTATTTGTATTTTATTTACCAACATGTAGTTCATTCATAACATTTTTACCCTTCATTCAATATTGTAAACACCTCCAACAAATCTCTTTATTGGCTTGAAGCCTAAACGACCTTAATCTCAACCCCCCTAAAAAGGGTCCAAAGTGATTGATGGCAATAAGTTCATCCTTAATGCAGCTTCCTTTAACATCTGGTTCGGCTTAACTAGTTTAGCATAAACATTTCACATACTATTCTATGACCACATGATAGTAAATTTCCAACCCTGCATCTTGGTTCCTAAGATGTATATATTAAGATAAGATTAATGTACTATGTTGTACTCTTCACATATAAACATCGCAGTGGTATGTTTAAACCCCAGAAAGCACCAATGCCAAACACTCAGAGTTATCCAATATTCACACATTTGGCAGTACTTTCACTTATCATTTGGCAGCTAAAAATTATTATTTTTCTCATATAAAGTAACAGTACTTCACAGAGATCTCAACACCATAGACTATAAAATTCAACCCCTTTTTCTGAGCAACTGAAATAACACCATTCCAACACACTTTATTTCCATCTTGTAGCAGCTCTCTCCATATAAGGCCATTCCTCAGTTCCACTGGCCTAAAACAATTACCCCATTCAATGTATCTCAATTTCATCAAACTATTGCATTCAAAGAGAACACAAACAAATTACTGCTCCACCAATTCACTCTCACCCACTATGTTAAATTAATCCTCTATTCCCTTTTATTTTAGACCATAACAAGCACCACACCCATAAAAAAAAAAATTCAGTTCAAACGCACCCAGGAGCTCCAAACCCCTGCACAGCACTATACATCAATATTTTCTAATTTGCCCAATAACTATTAGTTTCTATTTAAATCAAATCAACGTGGCTTTTATCAGTACGTCACAAATCAAAGTCCTGCCATTTCTCTCTTTTTCAAAAGTGAATTTAAGGCCTTACACACTTGCAGAAAGAGACCCCCCTTGCAAAGCATAAGATTTCAAAAATTCAATAAAATGAGAGGAGCTAGACCCATGATCCCCCTTTTTTTTCAATAAAAGCCATCATATGGAGATTTCAAAATTTTTTCTCCTTTCCCCAATAACAATTTTCCCTTTAATTCCCATGATTAAACCTTACAGTTTCCCCAATGTACCCTATTAATTACTCAGCTTTACACCTTGCTCTCCTTTCTCCTATTCTCAGCATCTAAAAACGTCTTTCTGGAGCTCATTGTCTATATTTTCTTAATGTATAGTCTCCAAGAAAGCTCATAAAATCGTCTCTCTGGAGCTCATTTTCTACTGTTTTCTTTAATTTATTAATGAATTATAAATTAATTTATAATTCATGGCTTTTTTACAGCGCAAGGGAGAAACCAGTTCTCCCCCTCACACACTCAATATGGGGGTTGATCACTCCCCCTTTTCTCTTTTTTCTCCCAAAAAAAATTATTTCAGCTGACACACACACATGCACAGCAAGACACTCCTTTTTTCTTAACTCACTAGGCACACACACATACTCCAACATCCTCCAAACAGCGCTTACACACACTCATCATTTTCAACACAATTTCTCATAGTCGACCCATTCACACATTAACAGCATGCTTTTTATTGCCGCCCTTACCTTATTTCCTTATTTCTTATTCCTTATTTTTAATTTATGCTACCTTATGAGGTGTAATAATTCAAAAAGAGGCAGCATCAATACAGTGTTCGTCAACAGTGTTTCGAGTGGGCACCCCTAATTAAATCTCTGCATCACACCTCCAGTTTCTCATCAAACTGACCCAAAAAATCACCTAGTGAATTTTTCAGGATTTGCGGCCGGGCTAATCTCGCCTCCACGAGGGCTTTTTCCAAATCAGCGGCATCCTCTCTTTATTTAACTTTCTTATTGTCTCTTTTATTCCTTTTCGTTATCCTTAAAACCTTAAATTCCTTTTAACCTTAAATAAATTTTAACCAAATGCCACTGGGCCCAGGGCTTCTCACTATTTCAATACAATCCAATTCCAAAATACACAAAGCTTACTTTCACGCAATGACTGTGATTCATGTCTTACAGTTTCAAGCAAAAATAGGGCCCTGTTTACCCAAACGTGCATGTCATCATCAGCTCACCTTATCGTTACTAATTAAGCTATTCTACTTATACTTCAACATTTCCTTTTCTTTTTCCTCTTTACTCTTTTCTTCATTATTCCCTTTTATTTCCTTAATTTCTCTATTACAATGACTATAGTTAAAAATTTAGAACGGAGAACTTTATCCGACACCATTATCAACACAACACTACATACACTAATGAGTCTATTTATGAATGCAACTCTTTCTGCATCAGACAGCCCAAACACCCAACCAGCGCTCAAATTTGTGAAAATCTCACCTTCTATTTGCCGGCTTTTAAGCGGGAGTTCGAATGCAGGGGTCATCTGAAGCAGGCAGGTCACAGCTCAAATCCCATCCTCGTCGCCATCTTTGTTGTTAACTTTTGCTGTGTTGTGAAGACAGGTGATGGAAAAGAATCTCCGCAGACACGGTTAAAAGTGTAAATACATCTTTATTTACCAAAACAGTGTCTTACGGGTTCTTAAGGATCCCGTGAGAGAGTGTTCAATTGAGCGCTCCGATCATCTCTGTCTCATGTCTATTTGTCTCTCTCAGCTGGCTCGGATCCTTTCGTCTATATAGTTCTCTCCTTTCCAAATAAGGCAAACATAGAGAATAGTTTACATTTGCATGCTGTAAGGGAGGGTGTAAAATTGATAGTGTCCTGCCTCACTGACAGCTTATCCTAAACATCCCTCTCTGTAGCGCACATACATATGTTCAGCCATATGCTCTAAAAAACACACTGAACATTTCTTAATACTGTCTTATGAGGCCGTCTGATAAATATATCTCAGATCTAATGTGAACTTCCTGTGTTATTTTTCTCAACCATCTGCTGGTTGGTTACGAAACTACATATAGAGCTGTCAACTATATAGTTGACAGAAATTAAAGGGGCAAGGTATGCTTATAATCCCAGAAAACCTGGCCTATCCCAGATTATTGGAAATATTTTATTTCTAATAAACATTTAGGAATCTATGGAGTCCTTTCCACAGTTATTGTAACAGCCGGCTGGTCAATAGAGGGCACCCTGGAGGAACTTTAAAAAAAACCCCTCAAGCTTGCTTCATCTATCGCCCTAAGCAGTGTCAGATAATGGTGAATTCTGTTGATTATTTGTAAAGAAACCACAGGTCAAAGAGTTCAATGCAGACACTCACAAAGAGAGAGTGACAGAGGGAGCACATTCCGTTGCATATAGATACAATATGATCCAGCAATATAGAAATGTCTAATGTTGCATTATTAGTGTTTTTGGTAATACATCTGCATTTAGTCTGTAATGTAATGATCCATATAATGTAATTTACCTTATGTACATTAGAGCTGCAATTTATTCCAATAGCACCATGGTACACTGTGGTTTTCTTAAAAATAATTAGTTCTTAATAAGGGACTGTTTTCCTCACAATAAATTGACTTCAGTTAAAGGAACGCAAGGTAATATTTTTTACCTTAAATTACACCTTCAAAATCATTTTGATGTTTCAATGTCCAGTTGTTAGTAGTAATGCCAGATAATGATAGGGCCATGAGTTTAAAAAGAAACCAAAAAAACTTCATGCTCACACCCCATGCTGAGCACCGATAACTCTGTCACTAATTTTTACACGGTCTCTGTGAAAGTAAACCACACAGGAAATTTGGTGGAAATTATTATTTATTTTTTTAAGAAGGAGCAGTTTGTATTAAACATCTTCTCCCTCACTGTGGAGAACATAAAGCATAGATTCATGGCTCTGGTTCATCTGGTCCTACTGCCAGCTGTGCCCCTCGGTCACTCAGGTAAGTGTCACACACACACATAATCGCACACACAGCATGTGTTGTCCAGTAGCTTAGTGGATTTTCAGCTTTCAGTTCCAAGGGTTGAGGGTCTATCTTTGTTTGTGACGGCTGTCTTCTCTAAAACAGCTATGAACCCTATACTATACTTTATATACTTTATAGTGCTCTGGTAGGTTAATTGTGTGGCTGGGGAACCACCCAATACTACACCAATAAGGGTATTTTTGCCAAGACTCCAGCACTACATTGGCTCCCATTTGCAACAGGATTAAACTGTGACTTGCTCTGGATAAGAGAATCTGCCAAATGCAATCAATGTAAATGTGAACAGCTCCAGTGTTTGTGAAGACTGGGACAATGTGTAATCTGTATTATGAAATTAGAACAGGATACAAAGTAAATGTATTCAGATTCAAATTTATTTTTTTTTTTATTTTACATGTATCAGCACATAAACTTCTTAATTCTGAATATCACCTAAAACTGATTAGTAAACTTGAATAGTCAGTTTTATAAATGCTTTTTGGACAATTAAAAAAACTCACAAAAATGTCAAATTATGTACAGCAATGGCTTAAAAGTTAGAAAACTGAATTTAGAGACAGCAATATTCACACCTGAAGTGCCCTTGCACAGAAGATTGAAAATTGTCAAAAATTAAATTTGCAAATTCTCAAAAATGTTGATTTATTTAAGCAAAATTAATTTTTAAAAAAATAATAAAAAAAAAATTAATAAAAAAATAATTTTTTAAAATTATTAAGCAATATTTTCTTAAACAAGGATATCTCTCTCTCTCTCTCTCTCTCTCTCTCTCTCTCTCTCTCTCTCTCTCTCTCTCAGCCAGTGTGAATGTGGGTATAGTGAATGGCACAGTGGCAAAGCCCCACTCCAGACCCTACATGGTTTCTGTTCAAGGAAACGGGGAGAAGAAAACCATTTTTTAACAAGTTTCTGTCTCCTGGTTCCTCTAGGAGTGGACTGGATAAGGCAGAAGTGACAGCAGGGATCAGAGCTCATGATCTGAAGTCCAATGACTTTGAGCGTATTGCAGTAAAGGAGCACCACATTCATCCAGAGTTCCATTACCCTGCCCCCAGCAATGACATCATGCTTTTGAAGGTAAACTCTGCTATTTACTTTCAGCCTAGCTTTATTGTACAGGTATTGATATTAGGACATGCCTTTTAGTGTATTCTGAAGTTAATAGTAACTTCTTTGAGTATGAAATGTATGTTGTGATGAGTGTGAGGAACTGAAGTAACAAGCCCTTAGGGTTTAAGGTTAATGGCCTATACGCACTACAACATAGGAGGATATTTCTGCTAGAAATAGATACACTAGCATTTTAGTTACATTTTACTTCAACAGAATAAAGAACTAAAGCTCTTATGAACTCATTCACTAAATAAAAATCAACTCTACACTATTTCTGTAGGATACTCAAGCCCACTTTGGTTGGTGAGGCTGTAGAGCAGAGGTATTCAAACTGTGGGGTGTGTGATGGGAACAGGTGAAAGCAAAATTGGAAATTGCAAAAAAATAAATATTTAAAAACTGTTTGCATTTTTATTTACCATTTTCATATAATTCACTACCGCGTGGGTTTCCTCCGGGTGCTCCGGTTTCCTCCCACAGTCCAAAAACACACGTTGCAGGTGGATTGGCGATTCGAAAGTGTCCGTAGGTGTGAGTGTGTGAGTGAATGTGTGTGTGTCTGTGTTGCCCTGTGAAGGACTGGCGTCCCCTCCAGGGTGTATTCCCGCCTTGCGCCCGATGATTCCAGGTAGGCTCTGGACCCCCCACAACCCTAAATTGGATAAGCGGTTACAGATAATGGATGGATGGATGGATGGATATATTTCACTATCCATTTTGGTAATGTTGGTTTATTTTACTACATTAATACATGTTTATTTAATGGACTAAAAGTACACAAAAATGGTATTTTTCTTCAACTTAAACCAGACTAAATCTGAGAAGAATTCAATGATTAAAATAAGACCAAACATAATACACATTTTAGTCTAAAGAATAAGATTAAAATGAAATAAAAATCAGCTGCTAGAAATAACACTGTGTCCGTGTCACTGCAGCACTGAGAATGATCCACTACCAAATCATACTCTCTGCTCTGTGGGGGTCCTGACCATTGAAGAACAGTGTGAAGAGCGACAAACAATGTGTGCACAGCAACAGATAGACTACACTCTGTAATTGTAGGAGTAGAAAGTGCTCCTGTATGGTCAGTGAAGCTGAGACAATGGACAGTGAATATAGAAATAAGGAAGAGCACATAATATTCTGATATGACGCTGTACTGAGTTTACATGTGAGAAACAAACAAAATAAAAACCTAAAGGTTTTACCTAAAGAACTGGAATACAATTGAGGAAAGTTTGGACTGGATGAGGAGAAAAAAATGATGTTATGTTCATATGTGGTGAATAGAGGAGAAGCATTTAATATACGCTGCCATAATTTCCATGTTGATGCATTTGTTTTCGATGGGGTGTTCTCTTTGGGGGTAAGCTGAGTCTTTCCCTGTTCTGTTTTAACTCTTCCACAACTGCTCACTCTTTGATTTCTAGCAGATGTTTGACCAGAGGATGATGGGTTCCACTTGTGAGTCTTGATTCCTCCAGCCTCGAGGAAGTCCTTCCTTGCCACAGTTGCCTTTGGCTTGCTTGCATGGGGCTTTCTGATCCACATTGTTATTTGTTCTGATACCAGTTCTGTAAAGCTGCTTTGTGACAACATCACTTAAAATATGTGCTATATAAATACATTTTGATTGATTGACTGATGATATCACAAATGTGTGCACCTCAAAGTGACAGGGACTCAGAGCAGGTTTAAAGTAAGAGTCATGAGGCTGTTACACCCAGTGCTGTTAGTAACCTTACTGATGCTTAAAGAATACGAGCCCAGAACAACATTCAGCAAATGTAATGTTACCCAATTTTTATTCTCCCACCATGCTCCATCATCCAGATTCTCTCATATTAATCAAGTTCAGTTTTGTTTACCACATTTAACTAATTTTCTTGGCTTTGTTACAGCTAGGAAAGTCGACTGAAAACAGCAAGAATGCTGCAAAGATTTCCATCTCTAAACTAAGCAAAGGCATGGATGGGTCTTGCAGCGTAGCTGGTTGGGGAAGAATTAAAACCAAGGGAACTGCAAGTAGCGTACTTCTGGAGACGAACATCGCCGTCTATAAACATTGTGAAAGATACTGGAACTACACCAACATACTGTGTGCAGGTGGTGATAAAGGTGGATTTTGTCAGCTAAATTATCCTTAAGATTAAACCCATTAAACCCAAGCAGATTTCAGTTTCCTGGACCAGGATTAAGCCTAGTCCTGAACTACCCAGCATTCTGATTGGAGATTAACTACAGAAAGTACAATTTAGTCCAGGTCTAAGCCCAATCCCAGGTCAGGACAAAACATCAGTTGTTAGAATTTCAGCAGAAGTTTTATAAAGGTTTAGTTCAGCAGTGTGTTAACGTTGCTTATGTTTTGTTGCAGGGGTACTCTGGTGGTCCTCTGGTGTGTGATAACAAAGCAGTCGGCATTGCTTCCTTCACCGAGAAGGACAACTGTGACAACCCCACAAAACCAAATGCCTACACCAATATTTCTGCATTCATGTCCTGGATCAAGAAAATCATTGAACACCAGTAATTCCACTGTAAAGAGGCCTTAATTTTGTAGTGGTGTTTCAGTTCACTGAAGGAAGAGCCTATGTTGTTAAACCTATGCCACTGTAAAAGAATGTAAGGTTAAATGTTGACTGAATATGGATGAAGCACTGTCATTAGAACTTCACCTAGAACTTGATATTTCACTATAAAAAAAACATTTAAATTCATTTAGGCTTTTGTCCTATCTCATCCATTTATACTGGGACCAATACAGCATCTACAGTGTGAAATGTTAAGGGAAGAGTGGAGGAATGCCTTCGTATAGATGTTCGGCTATTGTTAGTCTCCAAAGTAAACTCTCTTTTAGTGAATCACATTAAGTGAATCATGTTCTTTAAAAAAGAAAAAAAGAAGAAAAAGCATTTTAATAGTGGAAACCCTGACCATGATTGTGTTCCTTCATCAGTTGTGTCTGTGAAACCGTTACTGCATAGCTCTATATCTCCAAATCTCCACTTTCTCCTTTCTGTCTGTTACACATGGCAAATATACAATGCACCCCTTTTTGCATCAGGATGCAGGCAAGACGTATATGTTGCTGCTGGAACTAGGTTGAAGTTTCACTCTCAGGCACAATAACTGCATGTATGATAGTATTTGTGATGTTCCTGTTGCTGATGTCTATTGATGTGAATTTCTCATTTGAATTGTACTAATGAGGCAATAAACTACAACAAACAAAACACAACAATATAACTCTCTTTCAAATTCTGCAATAATATGTCATATTTATTGTATTTTAAGTTTTCCTGATAAAATCTCATAATGTTTCCTCTCAGAATGATTCTGCTGTACTTCAGATCAGTTTCGGGACTTAATGTTAATTAGTTTAACGTCTATATTCACACTCATTGTTCATTGCATTTACCATTCCTCTTCTCTATTGGATGCTGGCTGCAGGTAAGCCACGAGATGCTGAAGCTGCTATGAACTACATTCGTGACATGTATAAGCATCAGGCCCTAAACCAGGACAAGAAGAGTAAGAGCATCTACTCTCACTTCACCTGCGCGACAGACACGAACAACATCCACATGGTCTTTAGCAATGTTAAAGATACAGTGCTGATCAAGTCTCTGCAGGAGTATGGGGTGCTGTGACCAGCTCAGGACACCGAGGGTCTGCCCTTGCTTCTAAAGGCTGCAAAAAAAAACCAACACTCTGCCCTGGTATGAACTGGCAAAGCTGGCCTGTAGTGCTCATTTTCTGGGCTCCGAGTTGTCATTTTCCACCAAATATTTTTAGGGCTTTTTGTCTTCTTTTGCTCCTGTGTTAGATGTTAATGAAGGTCATTATGGTGAAGGTGGTTATGACTGTGCTGCTGTGTCTACTGGAGATGGAGAAGAGTTCAGTGTAGAATTTGAAAGATTTATATAGATGTGAAGTAACTTTTCTCACATTAATATTATTAGAATGAAGGAAAATCTTTTTAAACTCTCTAGAGATCCGAAACTTGGAGACCAGAAACTATTCTAGGACTGGAAATAGTTTCCAAAAGATCATACTGCTAAATGCCTTGTAAATTCTCTCTTACTTTAAATTAATTATTTTATTTCTTCCAGTATCTCAAAACCCTTCATATATCACTTAATACATTAGTGTTGGGTCCTATTTATAAAATTCAGTATCACAATAAATGCTCATTTATGCTCAAAGTTTAATACGTATACAGATACGCATGAAGCCTTCAGTCAGAACTCTGTGTTCAGTTCACCTGTAGGTTTGCACATTCTCTGGAAGATTACGAATGCATACGGTCATTTTGAGAAGTATTTAATGGCCTCACAGACCACTGCCTCTTACAATGCTGCCTCTTTCGTCTTTTTTTTTTTTTTGTATTATGTAATGTTACATTATAAGCATCTCCTCCAACATCTCCATCTTTGTTGTTGTCATGAAAAACATTTCACCCTGAACTGCTCTAGTGGATGTAGTGTTTAACATCCATGCCAACATAAAGGATGCATAGAAGTATGGGGCAGTGATGGTTACAATGTTCGAAATGGACATATTCATTTACATATGTAAAGAGAGTATAAATGAGCCTTAATTTTTCGCACCAAAATAACACCAAAAAGGGGACCTTACACAGTATTTTAAATGTAAAAAATTCAGAAACCATATTTCGAGCAAGTACAGATACTCTTTATTTCGTGTTTATTCTGAACTTGTATAAGCAAACAGCAAATTCATTAGGGCTATATAAGGTTTTGCACTCTATGAAATCTGAAAATCTATATTGTTTTGTGTCACTAATTTTACCAGTCTAATTAGTATAAATGTTGAAATGATCCAGGCTTTATATGCAAACACATTCCATATGTTTATTTTAAGCATTTAAAAGAAACTAATATGCATCTTTTACCAATTTTACATTGAGTTTTACTTTAAAAAACCCAAGCTTTGTGATGCTTGATTTTTCCACATCTAACAACTGATGAAACTCTTTGCTCAGGCTATCACCTATATTCATAATCAGTTAACTTCCTAGGGCTACCAGAAGATGTTTTACTCATTTTATGAAGCATTTATTTTCTTACAAATTCTCATTTTCATGGAAGAAATTAAATGAGAGTATTATTAGCTTATTGCAAAGCTAAAATAAAAAAGCATTATGATTACACTAAAATAAATGGACAAAAGCTTACACTGACCTGAGAATGTTTCAATGTACAATATATAAATTTGCAACAGTCACATAATATATATGCAACTTTTTCTTAGTTCAGTATTCATTCCAGACTGTCTTCTCACTATAGTGACTGCAGTGGCCTTACAAATGTGATCAGATTTCTCAAAGACATCTGAATTATTAGTTTGATTGTGGACGGGTGGGTTTTTGGGCATGTATGATGATTAGTCTATAAGCATCATGGTCATCATGGCTCCCACAGTTTGGACATCATTTCTAATGCTTGAGACCTTTATCAGTCAAAAAACAAGGCTTGAAACACCTCTAGAGGGCAGCACCACTATTTGAGCTCTGTATAGTCACTGTGATACCCTGCCTTAAGAAATACACCTTCCTGGGTGTGGGTGTGTTGGTTTTTATTTGTACATATGCATATCATTAGATTACTTACACATTGTTCTTCTGTTCAGGCTATAGAATATAGTCTATATGTACACCCTCAAAAAAGGGGAGGCTTGTTGTCCCTGGTGTTGTGAGGCATTTAAGGAGTAAGAATACATTTCTAAGATTTGCTTTGGCTGTTGTGTAGTTTATAGAAGAAGACGTAGAAAGTGTAGTTACCTCTGCTTTTGATCATAGCTGAATCAAACAGGTGATGTTGGCATTACAAAGGAATCGTAGCCGTGAGTCACGCTGCCTCAGTATGATGCTCCTTAATAATAATTTTTTGTCTTTTGTTTCTTCCTTTTCATGCCATGGGTTGTTTTTCTCCCATTCTTAGACACATCATCTCTTTTCCCTCCCTCTTCTGTTATTGTCGATGCCACCTTCACAAAGCCAGGCCCACCTACCCATACTTCATGTAGGAGACATTTAATCATAAGAGCAGCCAACAGATGAAAAGACTGTTCCCATTGTCGGTTGGTTGGCCATTTTGCACATAAAAGCAGTACATTTTATTTAGTGATGATATTGTTTTCTGTGGGGATTTGTGTTGTATATTTGGATATTGTTTGCAATTTTATATGTAAACTATAGATGAACTGTATTTGTTTTTCTGAATAAATATGTGAAATAAATGTGGTATACAATCTATAATATCAGTAACAAAAAGGACTGTCAATCTATCTTTCATTCTCTTCCTCCGTCCACCCCAAACTGTTTCCAGTTTTCTCAATTATCTTGTGTTTTAAAGTGAGGATTTACTTTCTAACATGCTGGAGTAAACATAAATGTCATTCCAGGAAGTTTTAATCAAATGGATCATCCAGCTGCTCTTGGGCAAATAATTATATAGCAGCTTTGTGGTGCCATTTAGAGGAACAGTATACGGATGTGTACCCACACAGTTAGTCAGGAAGCTCAGAGTATTCAGCCACTTGTTAGTTCATGGTATTTACATGAATAGAGACTCTGATCTAAGAAAACACTTGAAATATAAGTCTGATGTGCCACTGTCCTAAAGGTGATGAAATATTATACACAGCCTGGTGTTCAATGTGTGCTTTAATCTACGTAATGACTCACTTCACACTGCAGCTAACCATAACTCACTTTATTCTTCAGCACATGCAAAGACAGGAAGGGTGGCAGGGTGACATAACAGGGTGTCTCTCTCACACTGCTCCAGAGGGCTTAGATTGTGGGTTAGATCCCTGCCTCGGGTCTGTAAGAATTTTGGTGTTTTCGCCCTGTATCTGTGTGGGGTTCCTCCAGGCCCTCTGGTTTCCTCCTACAGTGAGCTATTGCAATGGTAAAAATCTGTGAAATTACAGCTGTTTACAAAACATCTGAAGCTATTACTAATCCATTTTTAATGTGGATCAGTAAACTGAGCAAAACATGTTATAGCTATAACATTAAACATGGAACCTGTGTCATTTCTGAGAAAACAACACTGATGTGTATCACAAGGGTGAGCTCACACACTCATGAGTCAGAATGCCACATGAAGAACACTCACTCATTTCTAATCGTCTTATAGTGTCAGGGATGAGGGGTGCGGACTGACGGAGGCGGACGCATTCGCTAAAACACGGGATATTTTAATATAAACAAAACAACGATACTTAAACAGAACAAAAACAAACAAGGAACCAAACAAGCTAAATTAAACAAAGGAAACTAGACAGGGTAAACAGGACAGACGGACGAAAAGCGACACGACGACAAAGGAGAAGAAACGGGGAAACTCTAGAGACAGACGGACAGACTAAATAACGTGACCTACTAAACAAAGGATAAAGGGGAAATGTACGACAAACGGATGAGAGACAAGAGGGCTTAAATACAGACACAAACGAGACACACCTGGACAGATAACGAGGACGGGTTAACACATGACACGGACGAGGAGGCGGGTCGAGGGCGGAGACAAGGACATAAACAAAACATAGCCATGTGCTAAAAGCACATGGCCGGGGACAACAGACATGACAGGACGAAGGCGTGACAGATGCCCCCCCCAAGAACGCGCAACTCCCGGGCGCGTACTCCTAAACCCCCCAGGAGCTGGCACAGGAGAGGGCACGGAAAACAAGACAGGACAACAAACCAACGGGTGACAGGACTCAGGACAATACGGGAACAGACACTGGAGCTGGGGACACAATAGAACCGAATATACGAGATGGGACATGGGACATGACAGGTGACTGACAAAGGGAGGTAACAAAAGACTGGAACGGACTGGACATGACGGGAGTGGACACATGAGACTTGACAGGGTTTTTGACATTGGACATGACACTGGATGGAAACAGGGACTGGACAGAAGACAGGACAGGTGACAGGACTTGGTGCTGGGACTGGACAGGAGCAGAGACTGGTGACAAGACACTGGACAGGATAAGAACGTTAGACTGGACAGGGGTACGTGACTGGACAGAAGACAGGACAGGTGACATGACACTAGACTGAAACGGAGACGGGACTGGAGACTGGACAGGGGATTGAAAGGGAAACTGGACCGGAGACAAGACAGGTGGTTGAAACGGGGACTGGACAGGAGACGGGACTTGAGACTGGACAGGGGTTTGAAACAGAGACTGGACCGGAGACAAGACGGGTGACTGGACATTGGACGGATACGGAGACTGGACATGACTAACAGGGGACTGAACAGGGGGTTGAAACGGAGACTGGACAGGTCTTGACAGGGGAACAGGGACCAATACATTCACAGGGACTGACACAAACACAGTGACCGGGACAGGGACAGAGACAAAGGCTGACACGGGCACAGGGACAAGGACAGAGACAGGAACCAAGACAAGGACAGACAGGGGAACCAATATAACAGGGGGGTGCCCAGGACTGGCTAATGTCTGTGGGGCAGTCTGAGGAACCAGCCTGGGCACAGTTCTGGGGATCGGCCCTGAAGTCCTTCGGGCCGTCCTACGGACATGGACAGGAGCGGCCGTAGCCACAGTCACGGGGACAGGAGCGGCCGTAGCCACAGTCACGGGGACAGGAGCGGCCGTAGCCACAGTCAAAGGGACAGGAGCGGCCGTAGCCACAGTCAAGGGGACAGGAGCGGCCGTAGCCACCGTCAAGGGGACAGGAGCGGCCGTAGCTACCGTCAAGGGGACAGGAGCGGCGGGTGCCGCCGTCAAGGGGACAGGAGCGGCGGGTGCCGCCGTCACGGAGACAGGAGCGGCGGGTGCCGCCGTCACGGAGACAGGAGCGGCGGGTGCCTCCGTCACGGAGACTGGAGCGGCGGGTGCCGCCATCACGGAGACAGGAGGCCCTGCAGCGACGTCCACGGAGGCAGGGGAACCTGCGACGTCGTCCACGGAGGCAGGGGACCCTGCGACGTCGTCCACGGAGGCAGGGGACCCTGCGACGTCGTCCACGGAGGCAGGGGACCCTGCGACGTCGTCCACGGAGGCAGGGGACCCTGCGACGTCGTCCACGGAGGCAGGGGACCCTGCGACGTCGTCCACGGAGGCAGGGGACCCTGCGACGTCGTCCACGGAGGCAGGGGACCCTGCGACGTCGTCCACGGAGGCAGGGGACCCTGCGACGTCGTCCACGGAGGCAGGGGACCCTGCGACGACGTCCACGGAGGCAGGGGACCCTGCGACGACGTCCAAGGAGGCAGGGGGACCTGCGACGACGTCCAAGGAGACTGGAGACAGTGCGACGACGTCCACGGAGGCAGAGGAGTCTGCGACGTCGTCCACGGAGACAGGAGAAACTGTGACAACGTCCACGGAGGCAGATGAATCTGCGACGTCGTCCACGGAGACTGGAGAACGTGCGACGACGTCCACGGAGGCAGATGAATCTGCGATGTCGTCCATGGAGACTGGAGAACGTGCGACGACGTCCACGGAGGCAGATGAATCTGCGACATCGTCCACGAAGACAGGAGAGGCGCGCGTCGCGCTCATGAAGACAGGAGAGGCGCGCGTCGCGCTCTCGAGGACAGGGGTTTGTGCTGCTCGCCGGGCTCGTGCTGGAGCTGTAAAGGGTTTAGGGGGTTTCACAGGCGCACCCATTAGATCCCCTCGAGGTGCGCCCCTGTTAGCCTCCAACCACGGAGGTGAGGCTAACAGCCCCAACCCTTAACGCCCCCCCAAAAATTTCCCCGGACCTGAGGGGGTAATCCTCCAGCGAGGGGGGGACTCCAGCACGCTTCTTCCGCCGACTCTTTCGACTCCCGCTGGCGCAACTACTCGATTCACGAGTCGACTCCTCCGATATTGGATCCGGAACAGCGCCAGGCAGGAGCTGGAGCCGGCGACTCCATTCCGAGGCCGCTTTCAAAGCCTCCCCCACAGGATCTTTGGGGCCTGTACGGAATGGAGTCCGGCGAACGGCACATCCCTTGAGGTAATAGTCCGTGCTAGCTGCATCCTGGTAATGGTCGTACATTCTGTCAGGGATGAGAGGTGCGGACTGACGGAGGCGGACGCATTCGCTAAAACACGGGATATTTTAATATAAACAAAACAACGATACTTAAACAGAACAAAAACAAACAAGGAGCCAAACAAGCTAAATTAAACAAAGGAAACTAGACAGGGTAAACAGGACAGACGAACGAAAAGCGACACGACGACAAAGGAGAAGAAACGGGGAAACTCTAGAGACAGACGGACAGACTAAATAACGTGACCTACTAAACAAAGGATAAAGGGGAAATGTACGACAAACGGATGAGAGACAAGAGGGCTTAAATACAGACACAAACGAGATACACCTGGACAGATAACGAGGACAGGTTAACACATGACACGGACGAGGAGGCGGGACGAGGGCGGAGACAAGGACATAAACAAAACATAGCCATGTGCTAAAAGCACATGGCCGGGGACAACAGACATGACAGGACGAAGGCGTGACATATAGTTTTTCTCCTTTTCAGTTTTTGCTAGAGATGTGAAAGTCTAGACGGGTATCAGCCACAATCTAATATATGTGGTTATTAGTTTAATTCTGAAGTATTTCATCAGTTTATTATCTGATTCCATATACCATTTCTGATTTATATTGCCAGGCTTTTAAATGCATATGAAGATACCAGTGGAGTCATTTTCATCTCTAGGCATTTGAAAATAGAAAACCTGTGTCCAAAATACTGTAATTATAATGATTGAAAACAGCTACTTCAAGGAGCACCCATTCTTGACAGAGATGCTCATTTAGTATAACATCCATAGGAAAGTATTAATGAAATCAGGTGCTTAGCTGCCCATGAGCCTAAGGTAACTAAGCTTTGGCTAGTTGGTGAGTGAAAGACCACACATCTTTTATTCTTTTTCTAGTCACTACAGTCATTACATACAAGTTATCCAAGGAAAACAAAAACAACATTTGAAGCCTTTACTAAATATTGAACTGAGTATTAAACATAAACAATCCCATGTTCGGAAAACTTCACAAATTGTGTTAAAGCAAAAAAAAAAATGAGTGATTGTTCATTCTCTTAAATATTTATTTATTGATTTACTTGAATTGTTTTTTACTGACCCAATTTTTTATTTTGTAAATATAAATATATTTTCACTCAAACAGTTGGGAGAGTTGTGGGCAAATTAAGAGTGAAAATTGAAAATGAATTGAAATTACAACTAAAGTTACAACTAAATTTCAAGAGAAAATTGTCAGTTCAAAAATAATATTTCTCAGTGCAATAATTTCATAAATAAATTCAGGAAATCTGGAGAAATATCAGTGTGTGGCGCGTAAAACACTCTGAAATGAGCAAGACCTTTGAGCCCTCAGACAGCACTAAATCAGAAAGCATCAAGCTATAAATTCAAAACATATTCGGTGATGTTAAAATCTTTGCTCTGGTGCCATCAGTCTATTGTTCTGAGAATACTAGCAGTTTTTTTATTAGTTTTTTTTTTGTTTTTTTGGGAAATTTACTCCTTGTGTTTTACCTTGTGTGTTGCAGAGTATGATCTCTACACTCTACTGTGAATTAATAAATGTGACTCACACCATGTGATTAACAACCTTTTCTCAAGTACAAAATGACAATTTATTATTCAAATAAAATTTTGCTAGTACGGACCACGCCCGCAGAGGCCGAAACGGGTAGGCGAACTCAGAAGTCTTTTGGGGAAGAGTTCAGGGCAGCTTATGAATGCGTATGAAGCCGGACCCCCTGTTGGATAAAGTAATATGAGAAAAGGGTGGAGACGGGGTGGAGGCGGGAGCGAGTTTAAAACAGGAGGCTCAGTGGGCTTGATAAAGGGCTCCGAATATGGGGATCAGCAGGAATGACTCTGTGCGGAGGAGCAAGCTGACGTCATGAAGCAGTCGAGTCAAGATCCGTCTCCTGAACTAAATGAGGCGAGTTTGTCTGACGCAGAAATGACGTGAATTTGCAGGGTATATATAGGGCTGAGAGGAGGAGTTCGGGCGTGGTCCTACGCCCAAAATTATGTTATTAGCATAACTTCACTTTGCTAGTACGGACCACGCCCGCAGAGGCCAAAACGGGGAGGCAAACTCAGAAGTCTTTTGGGGAAGAGTTCAGGGCGGCTTATGAATGCGTATGAAGCTGGACCCCCAAAAATTTACAGGAATGCTGGTCATTAAGTGCTACAGAATGGATAGGTTCAGGTACTCGGGTCAAGGGTTTGATTGGTGTCCTGATTGTGTTTAGGTGAAATGAAGGGGTTAGTGAGTCTTTAAATGAACTACCTTTAATACACTGGTGTATGACTGAGTGTCATTTGAGACAGTAGAGAAACAGCATGAGTAAGTTGAATGTCCTTTATTGATTATGATAACGGAAATTCTAGTGTGACTGGTAATTCGAGTATTCAGATGCCGCAGTGGTAAAGGGGTGATGATTGTGAAAAGTGATATAGAGTCAGAGTTGGTCTTAAGATGGACAAGATCATCGCATTGGCAGAAATCAAATTTATCAACTAATAATAGAATTTTAACATATCACCAGCTAAATGTCATTTTGCTACGGTGTAACAATAATAGTGACATTTATCTAGGCCACCATGCACTGGACAGAGTGTTGCTAAGTCCAATATCTACTTCAGTGTAATTGATGGTGATTGGGTAATAGTGAGGGGTCTGAGGCTGGCAATAATGGGTGGAAAGTGGATTAGTAGCAGCCTTGAAGTCAAGTACTACAGAGGGGCAGTGTTAATAAAGCGAGATACTCTTCGTTGGCAGGTGTGCCCTGGTGGTGCTTTTCCAATGGCATAGAGAGAATCGAGACCGGAATGGTGATCTAGAGGGATGACAGATGAGGCCAGTTAAGAAGCCCTAAAAGGTCAGCACCGCAGGAAGGGCGAGATAGAAAAGGCATTTTGTCACACGGGAGAAAACTCTGAAAGAGGAAAATCCAAAAATTGCCAAGGAGCTCAAGCAAGGTGGCAATGTAGAAAGTTGACTACAAGATAATGAAGATGCCTAGAGGGTGTTGAAATAACAGGTGCCCTAGGTGGCATCAAGTGTCGGTCCAAGGTAACCTAGGGAGAGAGCATAAGCTGGAACTTAGGGGCTATATAGCAGCGTGGTTGTGAAGACAGGAGGACAGGTTGAAGGTCCACAGTGCCTGGAGGAATCAGTGCGAACCTTACCATAGGAGGCAGGGTGAAGTGCTGTTGCTAGCGAGAGATGATTAGAAGAGTAAGGTCCTCACTGGCACCAGCTGGAAAGTTAGAAGCTGAGAGCAACAAGGCTGTATGTGAGAGGGTGAATAGAATTTGAGGTGGCATCAAGGGCCTGAGTGCTGCGTAGGGGGGCTGGTCCAAGGCCACGCCTGAGAAGAGAGCATAAGCTGGAACTTAGGGGCTCGGAGCGTCATGATCGCAAAGAGGAGAGGTCAGGTTGAAAGCCCGCAGCTGCTGGAAGAATTAGTACAAACAGTACCATAAGAGGCAGTGCGAAGGTAAGATCCAGCAGGAGAGAGCGCAAGCCGTACAGTGGATGCAGGGCGCCATTTGTTTGTGAGGGGAAGGCATAGGGATGAGCGTCCACAGCAGTTTCTGAGGAGAGAGTGCAAGCTGAGAAGTTGAAGGTGGGTGGTGCGGCCACAAAGCTATGGGGTTGGGACGAAGGTCTGTGGCATGAGAGAGGAGGGCTGTAAAGGAAGAAGCAGGATGCAGCGAAACCACGAGGGGAAGGGGATTAGGATGAAGGTCCACATCAGGAGAGAGGGTGTGCTGTAAAGGAAAAGGCGGGGTGCGGGACAGATGCAAAGCCGAGGATTAGGACATGGCCTGTAACGGCACCCGGGAAGACGATGAGCTGGAAAGTCAGAGACTCTGAGTAGTGCAGCAGTAAGAAGTGGGGGATGAAGGTCCACCGAAGCACCTGAAAACAGAGCAGGAGCTAGAAGCTGTAGAGTGTGAGCAGCAAGGCAGCACAGAGGAGGGTCTGGTACGATAGTCCACAGCAGCATCTGAAAAGACAGTATAAACTGGAAGCCAGAGGTTGGGAGAAGCACATCAGCAGAGGAGTCAGGATGAGGGTCTGCAGCAGCACGTAAATAGAAAAATGAGAATTGTAATGTTAGAGGCGGGGTATGGCATGGCCACAAATTAAAGAGGTTGGGATGAGTGTCCATGAAGTATGCAAGCTGCTGATGTAGAGGCTGGGAGAATGAGACGATCGGATGGGAGCGAATCTAGGGTGAGGAAGCTGTGCAACAAGGAAACTGCATAGAATGCCCAGAACGCCAGGCAGGAGGCACGCCCGCAACAGCAACCTATAGAGGGGGTGCAAGCTGGAAAGTATGAGGCATAGAGCAGCAGCAGGGGAAGAGGGTGGAAAGAAAATGAATCAGCAATGAGGAAGCCATGCAGTGAGAAGAACGCATCGAGTGCCCAGAGCGCTGGACAGGAGACAGGCCCGCCGCAGCACCTATAGAGGGGTGTGGGCTAGAAGGTCTGAGGCATACAGCTGCGGCTGCAATGGGGAAAAAGTGGGAAGATGAAGGGAGGGGTGGGATGATGCGTAGAGTAGACCTACAAAGAGTAGATCGCGTCGAGTGGTCAGAGCGCTGGACAGGAGACAGGCCCACCGCAGCACCTATAGAGGGGTGCGAGCTAGAAGGTCTGAGGCATGCAACAGGGGAAGAGGTGGGATGATGCGTAGAGACAGATGTAGAGAAAGAAAAAGGGGAGGGGTGGGATGATGCATAGAGACAGATGTAGAGAAAGAAAAAGGGGAGGGGGGGATGATAAAGGGAGTGGTGGTATGATGCGTAGAGACAGATGTAGAGAAAGAAAAAGGGGAGGGGTGGGATGATGCATAGAGACAGATGTAGAGAAAGAAAAAGGGGGGAGGGGTGGGATGATAAAGGGAGGGGTGGGATGATGCGTAGAGACAGATGTAGAGGAAGAAAAAGGGGGGAGGGGTGGGATGATAAAGGGAGGGGTGGGATGATGCGTAGAGAGGATAAGAGAGAACAAAACGAACTCGGAGGGCTATGTCTAAATGGGTGCGATGCTGTCAATCAAGGTAGTGTTCAGATGGAAAGAGGAGCTGGTTTGGAATGGAGGCTTAAACATGCTGCCTGCTTTGCTTTTTTTTTTTTTTTCAACATTTCAGATAGGACCAGTTTGGCAAGCAGTGTAGGTAAACTACTGCATGGGAGATGTGCATAAATAATGCAGATTCTAAGCCATTATCCAATTCAGCTCAGATAATTATATTATTATCAAAACAGCCCTCTAAGGCACCGACCTGTGAGACAGCAAAGACTATAAGACATTGAGGCTAATGTCTCCAGCTTAGATACGACCAGAAAGGTTAACGAAAAGACGAAGGATACTCCAGCAGGGGGCGTCGGAGATAGACGGTTGTGATGTCATCGCATTGCTGCGCAGGGGATCTTTACACGGTTCTCTCTCTTTAGCTGAGTGAGCGACGCAATTGTTTTGGAGCACGTTGCTGGAACGCCGAGGCTGTTCTGCCGGAGAGGAGGAAATGGGAGTCTCAAGGCACTGTAGAGCTCATAGATGTGGAGCCGCAGCCGTGACGACGGTAGATTCGCGTTCCCCAAAACACGAGGCAGTCCCGTAGCAGCGTAGCCGAAGATGAAGATAAGGGGAGGCTCGAAGCCTTTCTTGATAAAGGCCGAATGCGGCTCCGAATACGGGGATCAGCAGGAATGATGTTGTTTCTTACAGACATTTCAAGCTCTCAGACATTTGTGGCTCTAACGAACTTCCTGTGTTATTTTTCTCAACTAGCTGTTGGTTGGTTACGAAACCACATATAGAGCTGTCAACTATATAGTTGACAGAAATTAAAAGGGCAAGGTATGCTTATAATCCCAGAAAACCTGGCCTATCCCCGATTATTGGAAAGATTCTATTTCTAACAAACATTTAGGAATCTATGGAGTCCATTCCACAGTTATTGTAACAGCCGTCTGGTCAATAGAGGGCACCCTGGAACTTTAAAAAAAAACCCCACAGGCTTGCTTCATCTATCGCCCTAAGCAGTGTCAGATAATAGTGAATTCTGTTGATGATTTGTAAAGAATCCACAGGTCAAAGAGTTCAATGCAGACACACACAAAGGGAGAGTGACAGAGAGAAAGAGAGAGCACATTCCGTTGCATATAGATACAATATGCTCCAGCAATATAGAAATGTCTAATGTTGCATTATTAGTGTTTTTGGTAATACATCTGCATTTAGTCTGTAATGTAAAGATCCATATAATGTAATTTACCTTAAGCACATTAGAGCTGCAATTTATTTCAATTTGACACGTATTCATCTGCTGATGAATGTCTATTAAAATGACAAATATTCACAAACAGCCCTACCTACAATATTTTCACCAGCCACCACTGGTGAATGGCAGCATGATACACTGTGGTTTTCTTAAACATAATTAGTTCTTAATAAGGGACTGTTTTCCTCACAATATATTTGGTGTTTTTTTAAGAAGGAGCAGTTTGTATTAAACATTGTCTCCCTTGCTGTGGAGAACATAAAGCATAGAGTCATGGCTCTGGTTCATCTGCTCTTACTGCCGACTGTACTGCTGCCCCTCGGTCACTCAGGTAAGTGTCACACACACATAATCACACACACAGCCTGTGTTGTCCAGTAGCTCAGTGGATTGTCAGCTTTCAGTTCCAAGGGTTGAGGGTCTATCTTTGGTTGTGACGGCTGTCTTCTCTAAAACAGCATTGAACCCTATACTATTTATAGTGCTCTGGTAGGTTAATTGTGTGGCTGGGGAACCCCCCAATGCTACACCAATAATGGTCCTTTGCCAAAACTACATTGGCTCACATCTGCAACAGGATTAAACTGTAACTTGCTCTGGATAAGAGAATCTGCCAAATGCAATCAATGTAAATGTGAACAGCTCCAGTATTTGTGAAGACTGGGACAATGTGGACAGGATAGAACAGGATACAAAATCAATGTTAGCAGATTGCAGTTTATCAAAATATTTTTAAAAGTTATATTTTGTTTAGGTAATATCAACATATATAGCTCTTAATTCTGAATATCACCTAAAACTGATTAGTAAAATTGAACAGTCAGTTCTATAAATGTTTTTTTGGACATTTCAAAAACTCACAAATATGTCAAATTATGTACAGCAATGACTTAAATGTTAAAGACGTGGAATTAAGGAACAGCAATTTCTCCTCCCACAACATTCATGGCTGAAGTGCCCTTGCACAAGGCACCTAACCTCAACTGCTCCCTGGGGACCAATGTGGCTGCCTCTATGTGTGTGTGTGTGTGTGTGTGTGTGTGTGTGTGTGTGTGTGTGTGTGTGTGTGATCATTGACATGGATAGGTCAAATAATTTTGCAGTACTCTACAATAGCAATAAAACATGTTTTACATTTTCATTTTGAAATGGTCCTTTAATGAAAACTGTCAACACTTTGATTTGCAAAGGGTACACAATATTGATTATTTCAAGCAAAATGAGCCAAATTTGCTAGTACATAAGACACCCGTAAAGGCTGAAATGGACAGGAGTTCAGAGTGACTTGGATAGATTAATACAAAAACAAGGGACAGAGACCTGGTGGAGACAGGGTATATATTATATATGTTGAGGGTAAAAGATTGGGTATTGGCCAATATTTTGATAGATTAACTTACAAGTATATGTCTAGAAGAAAAGTAATTAATCTTAAGAGCTTATTATTACCTGATCATAGCGGTCGACTGAACCTTGACTAATTTCCATTGATTTCATTGACCAAGTTTGCTGCAGTGTAAAACATACATTGTTTAATGGCAGTGGCTGGTGATATTAGAGCTTTGATTCAGTGTTGTTTCTGAGAAGAGTGAAAAATATTCATACCGGTAAGTACTTATGACCAGCATGTCTCTGTACTGAAATCCTGCATCTTTCCCTCTCTTGCTCTCTCCCTCCCTCTCTCTCGCAGTCATTGTGAATGTTCGTATCATGAACGGCACATATGCAAATCCCCACTCCAGACCCTACATGGTTTCTGTTCAAAGAGACAGGGAGCACGTCTGTGGGGGTTTCCTTGTTTCCTTGTCATGACGGCTGCACACTGCTGGACATGGTATGCTCTTTTTGTACTGAATACTTTTGGGCAAACTGACCTTTTTATCTGACTGACACTTCTGCCTAGTTTCTGTTTATTTGCTAAATTGAAAATGCATGAAAATAAAATGTGGCAATAAAATGTTAAGTTTATGGCAGATTTAGTACATATATATGTAAAAATATATGGTGTTTATTCATACTGCATATTTAATTTTTTAGCATATTTTGAAGTCTTATTACATACTGCATTATTCATTCATTCATTCATTGTCTGTAACTGTTTAGTCAATTCAGGGTTGTGGTGGGTCTAGAGCCTACCCGGAATAACTGAGCATAAGGCGGGATCACACCCTAAAGGGGGTGCTAGTCCTTTACAGGGCACATCCTGCATTAAAAAATCATAGTTGCTCTTCTGTGTTTTCTTACAAATTACGCTAACACGTGTATCAGAAGAAGCATGTGCTAGTCTTCACAGGTTGTCAGCATAGTGTGATTTTGGGAAACCTAGTAGTAAAGACAGAAGTGGACAATTACTAAACTGGGGAGTAAACTGACTAAAATTGCTGTCTCCTGGTTCCTCTAGGACTGGACTGGATGAGGCCAACGTGACAGCAGTCAGCGGAGCTCATGATCTGAAGTCCAACAACTTTGAGCGTATAGCAGTAACAGAGCACCACATACATCCAGAGTTCCTTTACCCCTCCCCCAGCAATGACATCATGATTTTGAAGGTAAACACATTCCCAGAGAGCAAAAAATATTGGGCCCAAATGTGGCCCATCCGCAGTCCTCTTATGGCACACATTTGGCCTGGGATGACAGCAGTGACTCAGGGAGAGTCTGGCTACCTGATCTCAGTCCCAACTTCACTGTACCTGATCCAGATTTGGGCATGTGTAATGTGTACACCTCAAAGTGACAGGGACTCAGAGCAGGTTTAAATTAAGAGTCATGAGGCTGTTACACCCAGTGCTGTTAGTAACCTTACTGATGCTTAAAGAATACGACCCCAGAACATCATTCAGCAAATGTAATGTTACCAAAGGATTTTTATTCTACAGTAAGGAGACCTTATTGCCCGAGTGGGAAAATCAAACCTTTGTCTGCTGCACAGAGACAGCAGTATCTCCCACCATGCTCCTCCATCCAGATTCTTTCTTATTATTTAAGTTCAGTTTACTACATTTGTAACTAATTTTCTTGGCTTTGTTACAGCTAGAAAACTCACCTGAAAACAGCAAGAATACTGCCCCAATTTCCATCTCTAAACTAAACGAAAACATGACAATTAATGGGTCTTGCAGCGTAGCTGGTTGGGGAAGAATTAAAACCAAGGGAACTGCAAGTAGCGTACTTCTGGAGACGAACATCGCCGTCTATAAACATTGTGAAAGATACTGGAACTACACCAACTTACTGTGTGCAGGTGGTGATAAAGGTGGATTTTGTCAGCTAAATTATCCTTAAGATTAAACCCATTAAACCCAAGCAGATTTCAGTTTCATGGACCAGGATTAAGCCTAGTCCTGAACTACCCAGCATTCTGATTGGAGATTAACTACAGAAAGTACGATTTAGTCCAGATCTAAGCCCAATCCCAGGTCAGGACAAAACATCAGTTGTTAGAATTTCAGCAGAAGTTTTATAAAGGTTTAGTTCAGCAGTGTGTTAACGTTGCTTATGTTTTGTTGCAGGGGGACGCTGGTGGTCCTCTGGTGTGTAATAACACTGCAGTCGGCATTGCTTTCTTCACCGAGAAGGACAACTGTGACAAACCCACAAAACTAAATGTCTACACAGATATTTCTGCATTCATGCCCTGGATCAAGGCCATAATCAGTAAACACCAAAGTGAGTAGTAATGCGCTTGTGCAAGGCCTGAGTACATTAGGGAGGAACCTCTAATGTAAGGTTGTCCCACATTCAAAAACAAGGAATGTAGGGAGGAGTGTTATGTGCATGGGTGTGACTCCTCTGGTGAACCACTTGGAAACAATGAATGGCATTTAATGTGCAATGCTCTGCTTAAAACTAGATTGTATTGCCTTCGAAGCATAGTTTTTAAGAGGTTGGAACTATGATTAGTTGGATTTTATGTTTGACGCACATTACTGTTATGGTGTAATGTATAAATGTTTTATTGATGTATATGTTATTGGGCTTGTCTTTAGATGATATAGACAAGGATTCAAACAGAAATGTGATTGATAAGGGTCGGGAGAATCAGAGCAGTGTGGTAAGTTTAAAATGGTAATGTTGAATATAATTGTTTAATACATTATTTTTTGTCAATAAAAGCCTTTCTATTTTTATGATTGTGTTAAAATTAATATTTGTTTTTTTATTATTATATTTATGTTAAGATTTTATATGATGACGTTAAATGTTTTCTGTTTCTTTCTTTGTGCAGAGGGCTGAGTCACATTTTTGTTCCTTTGGATTTATTGATTGATTCGATGGTGGAACTGAGCTTAATATTAATATAAATGTGGTTTGCAAGTGTTTTAAAGTAGTCACTTAAATTTTATGGATGTATATTTTATTCACATATTAATTATTAGAAACACTTAGTGTGGAGTGTATAGCCCTTCTAGCAGTGAAAGATATAATTGCCTTGTTTTTGTGAATGATATCTGACTATACTCTAAGTGAATAAAAACCTGCAATTTAACTCTTGATTTTGGTGGAGTTGTTCTTTAATGGCCATATGCTGAAACCTGTTGTATTAAAAGTGTAAGGTTAAGAGTTGACTGAGTATGGATGAAGTACTGTCATTAGACCATCATCTAGAACTTGATATTTCATTATAAATAAACCACTTGTTTTGCATTAAAACCATCTGTCCTCTCATGCTGAATATTGTAATGATAGGTTTATGAATTAAACAGAATGTAAAAGGATGTAAAAAAAATCCCCACAAAAGAATTTTTGTTCATAATGAAATCAAAGATGGAACTCATGAATGGAGCCACCCCATCAGGAGTACGTTTATATTAATAAATGCTTGTGTAATTAATGTATTCTTCCTACACTCTTAAAAATGATGGTTCTACAAGGGTTCTTTATTAAAGGAAATGGTTCTTTGCATCATGAAAGGGTTCTTCATATGGCTAGAGAATGGGTTATAGATGGTTCTATATAGCACCATTTAGAGAAGGGTTCTATATGGCACCAAAAACGCTTCCTCTATTGTTACAAGCTTGACATCGTAACAATAAAGGAACTTAAAGGTGCTATATAGAACAATCTATAGCACATTCTCCATCAACCTGAAGAATCTCTCCAAAGAATCTGCAAAGAATCGCAAAGAATCTTTTAATCATGCAAAATTTTCCTCAAGTGTTCTTGGTTCTATATAGAACCATTTTCTTTACTAAAGAGCCTTTAAAACTCTTTAGTCCTTGACTATGCACAGAAATATAGTAGTATCATATTAATAATTATTATTATATAATTGCGAGGGATTCAAACATCAGAACATATAAATGTCAATATTCTACAGAAACACAGCATGTTGTGTAAAACACTATGCTGATAACTTTACCACTAGCTCCACTAGAACCCAGATAAAAACATCTGATGAAATGTTTATTCTTATCTTTGTTTTTTGTGGTGGTTTCCAACTTCCGGAAGATGGTGAAGGCTACAGAGGAGCCTCACAAAACCTCACAAATTAAATTCATAATATTTGGACTTCACAAGTAAATGAAACTGTGATGGACTTCAGAGTTTTGTGCTGCGGTACCTTTTTTTTTTTGGAGAGTTTGTGAACCCTCTACATTTCTGTAATTCTACATGAATTTCTCTACATTTCTGAAAAAACATTTATGTTGAGGAAGATAAGGCAATATTATCTGTGAGTGACAAAATTGTATGAATTTTTGCTTTCAGTGCGTGTTGTGACTCCCTTGTAAACATTCCCATAACTGCTGATCAGTCCTGCACATGACTTAAAGGATTTGAATCTCGCTCCTTCAAACAGAACAGCTTCAACTAAAGAAGCTCCTTATATGAACTTCTTGCTCCAGGTTCTTCCATTGAATTAAGATCAGGACATTGACTTGACCTTTCCAAAACATTAACTTTATACTTTTTAAATGTTCTTTGGTAGAATGATATCTGTGCTTAAGGCCTTTGTCTTACTACATGGTCCAGGATCTCTTGAGATTAAGTTAATAAACGGATATCCTGGAATTTCCCTTAACAATTTGGGATACTTCAGGATTCAACGTTCCCTCAATGATGGGCAAGCTGTAGTGATACCTGAAGTTATGTAATAACAATTTTGGCAGTAGGACTATGCTCAACTCCTCCCCTCAGCCGTATATATATCCTGCGAACTCGGGTCATGTCCATGTCAGACAAACTTGCTGCACTTGGCTCACAAAACCAAGGGCGTAGAATTAGTATGGACAGAAGTGACTAGCACTGACTAGCTTTTCCTTCTAGGTTTGAGCACTGACTAGATTGTATAGTATATTGCACTTATTACGTTTTGTTTGCACTGGCCTTCATTCTGACAAGCGTCTGAACTTGAGTTTTAGTTTGGACTCCTATTTTTTTTTAACCTATTTTGGATGCTGGTGTTGAGCTGACAAACTACACTCATCACAGATGTAAATAATCCTTTTACCTCCAACATAGAAACTTTACATGGGAAAGAAATCTTGTTTGATTTGACATGATGTTAGGTCACTGGCAGTTTGTTGGTGGCTGGCTTCAAACATCAAAAGAAGCATGTGCTAGTCTTCACAGTTTTTCAGCATGGTTTTGAAGGTAAACTTATTCCCAGATAGCAAAAAATATTTTGTCCCAATCTGGCACGTCTGCTGTTTTCTTATGGCCCACTTTTGGCTTGGAATGACAGCAGTGACTCAGGGTTAGTCTGGCTACCTGAACTCAGCCGCAGCTTCATTGTATTTGAGCTGGATGTCTAGCCCACACAACAAAACAAATGTCTGTTATCTGGGTTGCTATTTACTTTAACCTTAGGTTTATTGTACAGGAATTTATATTAAGACTTGTCATTCAGTGTATTCTAAAAATTATTAGTAACTTCTTTGTGTATGAAAGGTATGTTGTGAAGAGTGTGGGGAGGTGAAGTATCAAGGCCTTAGGGTTTAAGGTATTAAACCTATACCATTGTAAAAGAATGTAAGTTTAAAAGTTGACTGAATATGGATGAAACACTGTCATTAGAACCTTCTTTCATTTGTTCATTCATTCATTCATTCATTCATTCGTTCATCAAGGTTATAGTGGATCCAGAGCCTACCAGGAATCACTGGGTGAAGAATGCTACAGAAACACAGCAAGTTAATAATACTATATTGATAACTTTACAACAAGCCCCTTTGGTCACAATCCAGATATGCTACTTTTATTAATCAACTGTTCACATCAAAAACATTCAATCACATCAAAAAAACAAAATCAAAAACACACATATAGCTGTCTACCTAATCAAATCAAATCAAATTTATTTGTATAGCGCCTTTTATAACTGATGTTGTCACAAAGCAGCTTCACAGTTTCAGAACAGAATACCTAATTTCCTGTGCAGAAATGAAGGGGTCAAGGCATGGGTAGGATCCTAGAAAACCTGTTCTATCTCCATTTAATGGAAAGATTCTATTTCCTACAACCATTTATGGAGACCACTCCACAGTTATTGGCACTAAGGCAGTACCCTCCATGATGGAGATATAAGTTTTTTTACTTTATAAAAAAAGATTCTATAATAATTAACTTCTTATTTCAGAACTGTGTATGCTACAAATGTAGAACAACATGTAATATGAGAAAAACTGAGGAGTTTCAAAAAAAAAGGGAGTTTCATTATCATTGAGCTGCTACTGGTAATGTTTCCATTGCCTTCATTGGGCAATATTTCAGACGCCCGGGTGAATGCAGAATCACAGCCATCAAAAACCAAAAAATAGCATCATATATTTAGCCAATCATGTTCCTTGAATTGGACACCTCAGGGGTGCATTTGTCTATCGCCCTAAGCAGATCAGTTAGAGGTGAATTCAGGACACCTGGGATTATTTGTAAAGAAACTACAGGTCAAAGAGCTTGGTCCACACACACACACACATACCTTTGGACACTTTTGAGTCCAAACCAACGCAATCCACCAACCAACGTGTGTTTTTGGACTGTGGGGGGAAACCGGAGCACCTGGAGGAAACCCATGCGGACACAGGGAGAACACACCAAACTCCTCACAGATTTGAACCCACACACCCTCCAGGTCCCTGGACCTATGTGAATGTGACACTACCTGCTGTGCCACCGTGCCGCCCAGGCTTGAAGTTAAATTCTGAAATTTTGCTAAGTATATTTGTGAGTGTAAACTACTGGGTGAAGTGTAAAATGTTAAATTAATATTAAATGGTAGGCACTTGTTTGAGGCCACTGTTTTTCTCATAATCAGGCAAATGTCATATGTTTTTGTTAATTTATTTTTAATGTATTTCACATTAAATTAGACTATGATGCTATATTCAGTAAATACTTGACATGCTTTGATTTGGAGTTATACTTTATTCATTTGGATTCCATTTTTCTCAATATATGTAGGTGTATGCTCGGATGTTTCAAGATTTAGACATTCATCAGGTGACACAGTTGGAGCGGACATATGTGAATGCAATTCATCGCTTGTGGGCAGACTCTGGCCTTAAAATATGCTACAGTCGACGGCGAGAGTACCAGCTACTGGACTCCACAGAGTAGTAAGCTGAAGTGTATAAAATAATTTTAATGTTAGACCTGTGCAATCACACTGCAGTGGACTTGCCTTTTTTCCTGTGTGTGTTTCTGCTTTGTGTCCAGTGATTCTGGATATGCTCTGGACCCACCACAACTCTGATCAGAATGAGGCTGTTACCAATGATCAATGAATGAATAGTGTGGTGCCATCTCTCAGGTTTCAGATAATTACTAGAGCATTATGAAGATGTAAATAAAAGTGAAGGAATGTTAAGGAATGTGTTGTGTCCACAGTGATGTACACAGCTGCAGATACTTTTCAAAATGACAAGGGAAGAAGAATAGCATCAGAAAATAAGTTTTAATCAAATTAAAATATAAAATTTGTCCTATTCCATGGTTGGAGAGCAGCAATATATTATTTTCAAAATTTAATAACTGCTTACAGATTATCTGAAGTTTTGAGAAACCAATTAGGAATATACCCCTCGGCAATACACATATTTATTGTCATGTAGTAAATAACAAAAACGTTAACATGCCAGTGCAATTGTGTCTTAATATTGAATTGAGAAGATGAAACACTCAGTGATGTATCTGTTGAATGGATAAATAAATAAAATTGTCTTAGTTCTGATGTAAGATTTGCAGGACCGTATATATCCACGAGATGGCGCCCAATAGCTGTAAAAGAAATGGAGTATGAGTAGAACCTGGAAAAAATGTGGAGAATTAAGTAATTTATTCTAATAAATTACTTATTTATTATATAAATTATTCTAATGTTTATGGTCAGACTCATGTTATGGAAATTCTGCGTATTTTTATGTTGTGCTTAAAGAGTGTCTCCAAATTACACCAGTTATTTGTAGTATTTAATTTATGAACAAGCTAAGAAGCATCCGTTCATTAAACTGCTTATTATCGTCTAATTTCCTGTAAAAACTGGTGGAGTGAGGCATTTTACCTGTTACCTTTAATCATCATGCCCTTCCTTGTCTTCCTGACATCTCCCTTTCTCTCTCTCGCTCTGTCTCTCTTTCTCTCTGTTATTTGGTCCTCTCTTACTACACGCTCAATTCTCAGAACATTTTCATGATAAGGAAAAAAAAAAAAAACCCAGGACAGCATTTAATTAAGGCTCAGGCTACACATGCACTACCAGCGTAACACAGAATATACATCTTCAAAGATAACAACTTCCTTGTGTTCTTTCTCTAATGAACAATTTCTTATATTTGCATGTCCCTGATGCACAACATGTATAACACACAGATATTAACGTGTTTTATATTATTTCCTCTATGCTGTTTGATACTAAACTTAATATAACTGTGCTTTTGTAGCTTCTTGAACAACCTGGACCGCATTGCTGCCCCAGCTTACATCCCCACAGCACAGGACGTTCTGAGAGTGCGCTTTCCAACAACTGGGATCAACGACTATTCCTTTGTAGTGGAGAAGATAACTCTGAGGTAATAAGAGTAAATGAGTTAACTTCTTTTTAGTAAACTAATCTTTGAGTGGGGCGGCACGGGCGCAGGAGGTAGTGTCGCAGTCACACAGCTCCAGGGACCTGGAGGTTATGGGTTCGGTTCCTGCTCTGGGTGACTGTCTGTGAGGAGTTGGTGTGTTCTCCCCGGGTGCTCCGGTTTCCTCCCACGGTCCAAAAACACACGTTGGTAGGTGGATTGGCGACTCCAAAGTGTCTGTAGGTGTGAGTGTCTGAGTGAATGTGTGAGTGTGTGTGTTGCCCTGTGAAGGACTGGTGCCCCCTCCAGGGTGTATTCCAGCCTTGTGCCCAATGATTCCAGGTAGGCTCTGGACCCACCGCGACCCTGAATTGGATGAGTGATTACAGGTAATGAATGAATAATCTTTGAGTGTCTTTATCTGATATGTAAATCTAGGAATATACACTGGTAAATATTCTCTCCAAATTTGAAAGTGGTAGTAAATGGCCTCATTATGAATTGTTATATGTTTATAAAAAAAAATATTGTTTCCAATTTTATAATGTTATTCCCCAGGCCATTATTAATGGCCTGTCAATAGTAACTGATGGTGTAGCAGGTAGTGTCACAGTTACACAGCTCCAGGGACCTAGAGGTTGTGGGTTCAGGTCCTGCTCCACACTCCAGGGTGTGTTCCTGCCCTGTTCCCAATGATTCCAGGTAGGCTCTGGACCCACTGCGACCCTGAACTGAATAAGAGTTACAGATAATGAATGAATGAATGAATGACCAATCCTTAAATGCACTGCAACTAGAAGTACATTCAGCTTTCTTTAATTGCATACAATATCCACAGTATGCAGAACATATTATTGTTTATCTTAAAAACAAAATATATAATGATACTGAAGAAGGATATCACTGAGTAACAGTTTACATCTGACTGGGCAACTCCTGTCTGTTGTTGACTGATAATCAATTGAAGTCTTGTTTGTTTATTTATTTTTTTGACAGTCGATATTCTCATATTGACTTTATTCCCACACCAGGAAAAGGGTTAAACATCCACTTAAACACTTTGTCATGGCTGCCTTTAGACAGCAGGTCAGAAAGGCCTAAATATCTACTTTGTGGCTGTCACTGAATCTGAAAGATTTCTCCCAACTGAAATGTAATGTGGCTTCAGTATGACTCCGTAGGTGGCAGTGCAAACCTGTACAGCCAGATCAGAATTTATGATATATAATTTTACATCAATCCAAACTTGACCTTGTAATTTCTGCTTGCTGGGCACACTATATGACAAAATGACCACATTTTTTTTTTAAATTAGCTTTGTGAAAGATATAAAATAAAGTTTTAATAGAAATGTTAAAAATAATCTGACTTTGGATGTCAATGACGTTCCATTGGCTGCATGTGGTTGTGGAGTCTCATGCAAACAAGGGTTCTCAAAAGAGGAGGGTTGGAGAGCCAATGAAATTGGTTAAATTTTACATATGACCCACAGTCAAGCTTCTTAAAGACAAGAAAATTATACTAATAAAGATGTATTGAGAAATTAGCTATTTTCTCATTTTTTAATTCAAATGATTAATACCTATTTCTATTACTCCTTTTGTCAAAAAATACTATAACTGGACTGTTCATTCATTTTTTCTATTTATTCATTCTTTAAGTGAGATGGATTGTTTAGTTCACGTGGGTCAGTTTAGGAGTGTGATCAGAGACTCAGCAGACTAGTGATGTGTCGGTCGCGAACGAACCGGTTCAAAGGGCCGGCTCTTGTAAGTGAACGATGAGAGCCGGTTCCTGTCTAAGACCGAGCCATTTTTTTCTAAGGCTTGTCATTCAACAAATCAGAGAACAACAAGCAAAGCTGAGACACTTGGTTTTCCTGAATGCCAATCTGCCTTCTAGGGCTGCAACAACTAATCGATTAAAATCGAGTGTTAAAATAGTTTGCAACTAATTTAATAATCGATTAGTTGGGTCTAAGTTATTATACACATAGGTACAGTTGCTACACGTGACGAACTCTGGAAGAAGGGTTTGAAAAATGGCGGAGGCGGTCACAGCAGAGGATAATGTTAGCACAAGCTGAGAGAAAAATGTACGACCCAAGTCATCAAAAGTATGGGAACACTTTACATTAACGCCTTCAAGGAACAGCGTTAGGTGCAAAATGTGCACAGCTGATCTCTCATGGCACAGCAGCACAACATCACTGCATGAGCACCTGAAAATGAAGCCTGTTGGAGCTGTGTGTGAAAGAGATTAAGTATAGTAAGTTCATTCTACTTTTCCTCTCACTCAATGTTACTAGAGCCTGCTAGAGTAGTTAAACAACATTTGTTTTTCTTAGTACATTGATATTGCACTCGTGTTTAGTGAACAAGCCTTAGACTCCCCCCGAGTTTTCTCTTCCACCTTAAATGTGTCAAGGCTCGACCAGCAGTTCCAAAACAGGCCGTAGTTTTAGTCAAGGTAACGTTAGCGACGATAGTTTTTCTCTCACTCAATGTCACTAGAGCCTGCTAGAGTAGTTAAACAAGATGTCTCATTTTTAGTAAATTTATATCACTCTTGTATTTAGCGAGTTTTCAGTTCCACCTTAAATGTGGCGGCAGTTACATTCAGAGTTAAAACATCAATCCAAACATTTTTTAAAATAATATATTTAAAGCCTTTTTCAAGGTCTTTTCTGACTGGCATTGCGTGTTAGTGTTTGAGTATCACAGCCAAGTGTATATTACATTATAAGTGTGTATTACATTACATACACTGTGTTAAATATTGATGAATATAAAATTAATGTAACGGTTGGGTTAATTCTTCATGTAAACACTAATTTTTAATAATGGCAGGTTGTGTGTTCCTTATACAATTACAACATTAGTTCTCTAAAATCTTAAATATCTTAACCATATCTGATCATATGTGAATTTCCCTTTTATTCTCAGCACATGGCAGCATCACCCAATATCCATTTATGTAATTTCAATTTGCCTGCATTTTAGATCAGTAGTTATTAACTTAAAAAAGGTGTATGTTCATATCTACACTTTCTCTCTCACCTCAGATAAAAACAGCCCAGCATTGCTGACTATGTTTTGAAGAAGATCTGCACACTACAGCAAGCAGCTGTTCTCACTGATGGTGTCCTGAATATGCTAGTAACAGACAGGAAACCAAATTTGGCTTGTTTTCCTTTTTATCCGATTAATAATCGATTAATCAAAAAAAATAATTGATAATCATTATCAAATAATGAATAAATAAATAAATGATTATCAAAATAATCATTAGTTGCAGCCATACTGCCTTCCAAAAAATAGTTGAAGAAAATGTTAAATCAGTTAAATGTTTGTTGACAGTTGTGGTTGTTTCAATCACTATCGTTGAATGCTGCTCTTTTGTACTTTGCAGAGTATTTGTTTATTTTATTACCCAGAAATGGATGATTATTTAATTTAATAAGCTATTTTATAATACCTACCTTTTGGGTTCCATTGGCTATATTTCAGAGTTTACAAGTGATTTTTTATTAAGGTGTTTAAATAAAACTCCAGTTATTTATACAATTGAATGTGTGAGTGCAATTATTGAGTTATTACAAGACAGCCATAAAAACAATTGGCCATTGGAACACTATTTATTATTTTTAATATTGAATAAAAATATTTTGTCCATATAGTCATGTAAAATGTAGGTAATATTGTTCTGTACCAGTGGAAATAAGTGGTAAAACAAAGAGCCATTTAGGAGCCGAAAGAGCCGGCTCTTTATGAAGAGCCGAGCCAAAAGAGCCGGCTCCCCAAAAAGAGCCGAAATTCCCATCACTAGTACACATCCGTATACTGTTCCTCTAAATGGCACCACAAAGCTGCTATATGATTATTCGCCCAAGAGCAGCTGGATGAACCATTTGATTAAAACTTCCTGGAATGACATTTCTGTTTACTCCAGCATGTGAGAAATTAAGTCCTCACTTTAAAACACAAGATAATTGAGAAAACTGGAAACAGTTTGGGGTGGACGGAGGAAGAGAATGAAAGATAGATTGACAGTCCTTTTTGTTACTGATATTATAGATTGTATACCATATTTATTTCACATATTTATGCAGAAAAACAAATACAGTTCATCTATAGTTTACATATAAAATTGCAAACAATATCCAAATATACAACACAAATCCCCACAGAAAAGTATATCATCACTAAATAAAATGTACTGCTTTTATGTGCAAAATGGCCAACCAACCGACAACGGGAACAGTCTTTTCATCCGTTGGCTGCTCTTATGATTAAATGTCTCCTATGTGAAGTATGGGTAGGTGGGCCTGGCTGTGTGAAGGTGGCATCGACAATAACAGAAGAGGGAGGGAAAGGAGATGATGTGTCTAAAAAAGGGAGAAAAACAACCCATGGCATGAAAAGGAAGAAACAAAAGACAAAAAATGATTAAGGAGCATCATACTGAGGCAGCGTGACTCACGGCTACGATTCCTTTGTAATGCCAACACCACCTGTTTGATTCAGCTATGATCAAAAGCAGAGGTAACTACACTTTCTACTTCTTCTTCTATAAACTACACAACAGCCAAAGCTAATCTAATATTACCTGATATCAAACTCAGGTGAACAATAAAGAAAAAGTATACATAGATGTATTCTTACTCCTTAAATGCCTCACAACACCAGGGACAACAAGCCTCCCCTTTTTTGAGGGTGTAGCTACTATAGTCTATAGCCTGAACAGAAGAACAATGTGTAAGTAATCTAATGATATACATATGTACAAATACCAACACCAACACACCCACACCCAGGAAGGTGCATTTCCTAAGGCAGGATATCACAGTGACTATATAGAGCTCAAATAGTGGTGCTGCCGCCTACAGGTGTTTCAAGCCTTGTTTTTTGACTGTTAATGGTCTCAAGCATTAGAAATAATGTCCAAACTATTGAAGCATGGATCCCATCATGTTCTATGACCATGACGCTTATAGACTACTGCTACAGATATAGTAAGTAAAACAAAAATTAACAAAAGAAAATGTAAGTTAAAAGGTCAGCACTTCACATTCTTTGCTTTTAAATGAACTTGCTTGATATTTTCTTTTTTTGAGACAAATTTTACTGTATATTTTTTTCGACAAATTAAATCATTGCTAATTGCACACATTAGCAAATGAGTCTCCTGTTAAAGCACAATGCCACTAACCTGTGAATGTGAGGGCAAGCACATGCTTCCTCCAAAGCATATGAAGCCAGCCACCTGCTCCTTTCAAGCTTCCAATAATAGAAAAACACTGGACATGCCAACCTCACATAGCCAGGTCTATTATATCAGGAAAATATGGCCACATTTGGTAGCATCGTGCTGAACTAAAGACAAATTTAATTCATGATTTAAACAATTCAAATTTAAACAAATTTTATTCATGGTATACAACAGTATCCGTCTAACAAATTTTAAGTGCCAGTATTTATGTGTTTGTTGCTTTGCATATTTTGCATTTTACATATTGCTGTATTTTAAGGTTGAAACATGATATTGGCTGTAATGTTACAGTGGGTCAATATGTACACAGCACAACAAATAGCTCTTAATTTTGTGAAGATGCTTTAGACTGTTATTTAAAACATTGTTACGTTTAAAAAAACATAATTTTTTAAAAATAACACAGAATATCTATTTCATTTTCAGTGTTTCGCTTATTTATAACTGAATATAAACTTCTATGTTTAAGATGCCAGTTCACAATCCTAATATAAATATGATTTACAAATGTATTGACTACCCCTCTCAATTATCTAATTTAAAAGCATCATGATTAAAATATAGATTGCATGAAGGCGTGAGTGACAGTAGACTAAAAATGGAATGAAACAAATCTGTACCGATAAATAAATATGTAGATCCCAGTAGATAAGAACATCAGCTAGTGGAATAGTTTGGGGTGAATCAGGGATTGGACATCATTTAAAGGTGATATTTTTCTCTCTCCCTCTTGTGATATTCAGCACTGAATAAGAGAAACAATGACCCACACAGCCCTGGAAATATACTGAACGTCATGATGCCAACAGCATTCCTTAAAGACAATGAGGAATGACTAAGAGTTTCTGTCCAGTGCAGGGTTTCCCCATAACTGATGAATCTTAGAGATTAGCGAATTGTTCTGTGTAAAATATGTTCTAGTTTTTGCAAAGCCTTCATAACTGCTCAAAATTGTTGACTCAGTCAGGTCATCATACATGCCCAAAAATCCACCCATCCACAATCAAACTAATAATTCAGATGTCTTTGAGAAATCTGATAACATTTGTAAGGCCACTGCAGTCACTATAGTGAGAAGACAGTCTGGAATGAATACTGAACTAAGAAAAAGTTGCATATATATCATGTGATTGTTGCTGTCGCACAATCAAACATTCTCAGGTCAGCGTAAGCTTTTTTTGTCCATTTATTTTAGTGTAATCATAATGCTTTTGTATTTTAGCTTTGCAATAAGCTAATAATACTCTCATTTAATTTCTTCCATGAAAATGAACATTTATAAGAAAATAAATGCTTCATAAAATGAGTAAAACATCTTCTGGTAGCCCTAGGAAGTTCACTGATTATGAATATGGGTGATAGCCTGAGCAAAGTGTTTCATCAGTTGTTAGATGTTGGAAAATCAAGCGTCACAAAGCTTGGTTTTTTTAAAGTAAAACTCAATGTAAAATTGGTAAAAGATGCATATTAGTTTCTTTTAAATGCTTAAAATAAACATATGGAATGTGTTTGCATATAAAACCTGGATCGTTTCAACATTTATACTAATTAGACTGGTAAAATTAATGACACAACAACAATATAGATTTTCAGATTTCATAGAGTGCAAAACCTTATATAGCCCTAATGAATTTGCTGTTTGCTTATACGAGTTCAGAATAAACACGAAATAAAGAGTATCTGTACTTGCTCGAAATATGGTTTCTGAATTTTTAACATTTAAAATACTGTGTAAGGTCCCCTTTTTGGTGTTATTTTGTTTCGATAAATGAAGGCTCATTTATACTCTCTTTACATATGTAAATGCATATGTCCATTTCAAACATTGTAACCATCACTGCCACATACTTCTATGCATCCTTTATGTTGGCATGGATGTTAAACACTACATCCACTAGAGCAGTTCAGGGTGAAATGTTTTTCATGACAACAACAAATATGGCGATGTCGGAGGAGATGCTTATAATGTAACGTTACATAATACAAAAAAAAAAAAAGACGAAAGAGGCAGCATTGTAAGAGGCAGTGGTCTGTGAGGCCATTAAATACTTCTCGAAATGACCGTATGCATCCGTAATCTTCCAGAGAATGTGCAAACCTACAGGTGAACTGAACACAGAGTACTGACTGAAGGCTTCATGCGTATCTGTATACGTATTAAACTTTGAGCATAAATGAATTTATTGTGATGCTGAATTTTATAAATAGGACCCAACACTAATGTATTAATCGATATATGAAGGGTTTTGAGATATTGGAAAAAATAAAATAATTCATTTACGAGTAAGAGAGAATTTACAAGGCATTTAGCAGTATGATGTTTTGGGAACTATTTCCAGTCCTAGAATAGTTTCTGGTCTCCAAGTTTCGGGTCTCTTAAGAGTTTAAAAAGATTTTCCTTCATTCTAATAATATTAATGTGAGAAAAGTTACTTCACATCTATGTAAATCTTTCAAATTCTACAGTGAACTCTTCTCCATCTCCAGTAGACACAGCAGCACAGTCATAACCACCTTCACCATAATGACCTTCATCAACATCTAACACAGGAGCAAAAGAAGACAAAAAGCCCTAAAAATATTTGGTGGACAATGACAACTCTGAGCCCAGAAAATGAGCACTACAGGCCAGCTTTGCCAGTTCTAACCAGGGCAGAGTGTTTTTTTTGCAGCCTTTAGAAGCAAGGGAATACCCTCAGTGTCCTGAGCTGGTCACAGCACCCCATACTCCTGCAGAGACTTGATCAGCACTGTATCTTTAACATCGCCAAAGACCATGCGGATGTTGTTCGTGTCTGTCGCACAGGTGAAGTGAGAGTAGACGCTCTTACTCTTCTTGTCCTGGTTTAGGGCCTGATGCTTGTACATGTCACGAATGTAGTTCATAGCAGCTTCAGCATCTCGTGGCTTACCTGCAGCCAGCACCCAACAGAGAAGAGGAATGGTAAATGCAATAAACAATGAGTGTGAATATAGACGTTAAACTAATTAACATTGAAAAAAGTATCAAGTTCCGAAACTGATCTTAAGTACAGCAGAATCATTCTGAGAGGAAACATTATGAGATTTTATCAGAAAAACTTAAAATACAATGTATATTACTGTGGAGATCAGTTATCATGAAAAGTGATAATGACAGTTCTATATATTTCTGCAGTGCCACTTTTCAGAGTTACAAGCTTAGGTATGTTACAGACAACTTTCATAGTGGCGGAGGTAATAAAATCTGGTTTAGGAAACACTATGCACACAATAAACATGATATTGCAGAATTTGAAAGAGCGATATTGCTGTGCTTTGTTTGTTGTAGTTTATTTTCTCATTAGTACAATTCAAATGAGAAATTGACATCAATAGACATCAGCAACAGGAACATCACAAATACTATCATACATGCAGTTATTGTGCCTGAGAGTGAAACTTCAACCTAGTTCCAGCAGCAACATATACGTCTTGCCTGCATCCTGATGCAAAAAGGGGTGCATTGTATAGTTGCCATGGGTAACAGACAGAAAGGAGAAAGTGGAGATTTGGAGATATAGAGCTATGCAGTAACCGTTTCACAGACACAACTGATGAAGGAAAACAATCATGGTCAGGGTTTCCACTATCAGCTTAATGAGGATGGATGTTTTTTTTCTTTTATTTTTTGCACTCTCCCATAAGGTGTTAGATTTAAGCAGCAGATTCATCTTACTTGCATATTTGGGGAAGTACACCTGCAGCTCTGATGTTTTGATTTTCTCAGCTAGGATGTCCATTTTGTTCAGAAAGAGGATGATAGAGGCACTGGCAAACCACACTGAGTGAATGGTGGTGTAAAACAGTGTTAGACTCTCCTCCATACGGTTCTACAACATCAGGAGAGAGAAGATGAGTGTGGGTTATTCCTTTTCCAAGAGAATAAGGATCAAACTAAGGTACCTTTTTAATAACACACAGGAAGGGTGTGGGGGACATATCAAAACAAAAGTATTTAACCCTTTCAACTCGAACCCCGCAATGAGCGGGGTAGAAACACACCTTATATAATCAGCTTTGTAAGTCTTGAATGTCTGAATGCGTCTGTGAGCTCCGTATACCGTTAGAAAGCGCAGATCCTACCGTTTCTAAAAATAGCGCTCTCATCGCGGTGCTGTGAAGCCTTTGGGAGTATCATAAAAAAAAAACGCTGCAAAGGGACAAGAAAGACGCTGTTTACTTTCAGTTTAGTTTTGACTCACATAACGTCAACCCACGCTGTCTCTGGGCAGAAAACTATGAGTCATCAGCAAAAACATATTCCTATTATTGATTTATAGTTTTTCAAGGTTTTTTTTAGGTTTCACATCAAATAACACTGCATTAGGTCAACAAATATAAACTAAAAAGCTTAAATAATTATTTATTGTGTGTTTTCTAAATAAACAAGTATTATTTCATCATTTTTTAAAAGGATTATAATAATAATAATAATTGTAAATATTATCAGCATCTGAGAAAACTGCCAAAGTACCAAAATGTTTTTTATTTGTTGGGATATTGTCCATATTTGCCCTGAACTAAATTCCTGAAAGTCTGGGCCTGCTGTGACTGTCAGAACTTTATCAGTCATACATCCCAGAGCTTAGAATATCAAGAAAAATATATCTGTCTGATGCTACAAATTTATTTTATCACAGTAATATGACATGTAATAAATTAGCATCAAAAATGCTTATATTTTCAACTAAAAGACACCTCACACTAACAATCTGTGTCAAGATATCCGATGTGGGAATATGATTTCAAGGCTGTACATTGAGAAATATGAAAAAAAAAGCAGGCGCTAGGTAAAATATTTGGTCAAAACATGACAAATTTATAGAAAAATTGATTTATTGGTCAGCATGAAAACCTCAAGTGATTACATATTTGAGTAGCTAAGGTTCTTTAGAAAATAAAACAACATATTGAATATGGCTATGTCACATAATTACTGTTTAAATGCAACTGAAAGAGGCACTGACAAAAAAACGGAATAGCAAAATAGCTATATATATAGGGTCCATGGGGTATTTAAAATCTTGATTTAGACAGAGTTGAGGTCAAGACGTGTCTGATGCCTGAACTTTGCACTTTTTTGGACTGCAGGCACACAGCTGGCTACACAAGAAAAGAATCCACCAATTAGCACTATGCAGACATCGTGTCTAAATCACTTACTGGCATAAACTAACGTATATTCACAAGTTCTGCACATTTTTCCCCTCAATATCTTAAACTCACCAAACATAATGTGTAAATGCTGTGCATTCACTGTAGTTGTTGTGGATCTTATTTATTTAGGAAATGCAGGTGTGCGTAATGTGAATACAACTGTATATTAAATCTGTGAAACACAAAACCAAGTGTATTTAGAATATAACATTTGGCACCGTTATAGACCCAGTGTGTGTGAGAAATTTGGTCAAGCTTTTGGTAATGAGTCATGGCTGATTGACTTGTGTAAAATGAATGAATTATTGCTTAAGGAGGAAAGTAATGTTGAGAGAGTGAGAGAGAGACATAATGCACCTGTCAACAGCAAATGTAAACATATTTACTCAGATTGAGAAGGATAATTAGGGATTAAAAGTGCAGTAGGAAAAAAAAGCTTCACAATATCCTCCACTCACATCCTTATTGTTCTCCTCAAGGAGCTGGTCATACTCGCTGAGGGAAGCTAGAAAGATGAGGGATGTCACATTCTCAAAGCAGTGGATCCACTTCCGCCTCTCTGATTTCTGTCCTCTGACATCCACAATCCTACAGCAGGGAGAACACGTTTGTTTGAGGCAAGGACTTCTTAATCCTTATCATGATATTGGCTTTTGCAGTGCAGATACTGAAGAAGGCTACAACATGTAAATGGGTCTTCCATCCAATCACAATATTTTTTAATGTGAGTTGACCAATCAGAGTGCCAGATGAGGTTCTGTTGGTGTTTTGATGAACCAGAATGATCAGAAGGACCCATGTAATCTATCAAGAGTAATTGATCTTGGCCAAAATAATACTGGCCTCACTAGTGTATTTATTAACAATTGATACGTCTGATTTATTTTTTGACCATGTGCTGTGTTGCTCTTTTTTCCTCCTTAGCTTCTGGAATAAATGTGTTCAGTAATGGCCTTGTCTGATCATGTAATTCATTTAACAAGGAGGAAATAGGCCAGACAGAGAACATTAATGGCTTTGGACACAATGTTGCATCCAGGAATTTCTACTGTTGTCACAAGAAATTACAATAAATCAAGCGTGACGAGGAAAACACTCAGAATTGTCCTGATATCTTCACCGTCTCAGTATTGTGGGTCCCGCCAGCACAGTTGTCTACGTGATTTGAAATGTGAGTTATTGCTTATTACTTGAGGTGGCTAAAATGATAGTATTTCATAATATTTTACAGGGGGCAGGGGGCACAACATTTCAGTGACTTGATCTAAAAAGCCAAATCTGTCAATTCATCCTAAAATGTAGTTATGAAACAAGTATCTATGGGTGTGCTGAGTCTCTGATCACACTCCTAAACTGACCCACGTGAACTAAACAATCCATCTCACTTAAAGAATGAATGAATAGAAAAAATTAATGAACAGTCCAGTTATAGTACTTCAGATGTAATTTCTAAATACATCTTTATTAGTGTAATTTTCTTGTTCCCTTTTGAGAACCCTTGTTTGCATGAGTGTGTGTTTAGAACAAATGAAACTTGCACAACCACATGCAGCCAATGGAACGTCATTGACATCCAAAGTCAGATTATTTTTGACATTTCTATTAAAACTTTATTTTATATTGTTCACAAAGCTAATTTTGAAAAAAGAAAAAAATGGTCATTTTGTCGTATAGCGTGCCCAGCAAGCTGAAATTACAAGGTCAAGTTTGGATTGATGTAAAATTATATATCATAAATTCTGATCTGGCTGTACAGGTTTGCATTGCCACCTACAGAGTCATACTGAAGCCACATTACATTTCAGTTGGGAGAAATCTTTCAGATTCAATGATAGCCACAAAGTAGATATTTAGGCCTTTCTGACCTGCTGTCTAAAGGCAGCCATGACAAAGTGTTTAAGTGGATGTTTAACCCTTTTCCTGGTGTGGGAATAAATATTATATTATTATATTATATAGAATTATATTTATATTAAAGTCAATATGAGAATATGGACTGTCAAACAAAAAATAAATAAACAAACAAGAATTAATTTGATTATCAGTCAACAACAGGCAGGAGTTGCCCAGTCAGATGTAAACAGTTACTCAGTGATATCCTTCTTCAGTATCATTATATATTTTGTCTTTAAGATAAACAATAATATGTTCTGCATACTGTGGATATTGTATGCAATTAAAGAAAGCTGAATCTAGTTGCAGTGCATTTAAGGATTGGTCATTCATTCATTCATTATCTGTAACTCTTATTCAGTTCAGGGTCGCAGTGGGTCCAGAGCCTACCTGGAATCATTGGGCACAAGGCTGGAATACACCCTGGAGGTGGCACCAGTCCTTCACAGGGCAAAACACACTCACACCTATGGACACTTAGAGTCGCCAATCCACCTACCAACGTGTGGAGCAGGACTTGAACCCACAACCTCCAGGTCCCTGGAGCTGTGTGACTGCGACACTACCTGCTACACCATCAGTTACTATTGACAGGCCATTAATAACGGGCTGGGGAATATCATTATAAAATTGGAAACAAGCTTATAAAAGGTATGAGTGTATTTATATGAAGTGTTAATTAGATTTGCAGGTAAACTTGTTTATTATGATAAAATTACTTGTAAACTACTTAGAGGACTGCATAAATATAACAACATAAACATATAACAATTCATAATGAGGCCATTTACTACCACTTTCAAATTTGGAGAGAATATTTACCAGTGTATATTCCTAGATTTACACATCAGATAAAGACACTCAGAGATTAGTTTACTAAAAAGAGTCAAAAGCAGTTAAATCATTTACTCTTATTACCTCAGAGTAATCTTCTCCACTACAAAGGAATAGTCGTTGATCCCAGTTTTTGGAAAGCGCACTCTCAGAACGTCCTGTGCTGTGGGGATGTAAGCTGGGGCAGCAATGCGGTCCAGGTTGTTCAAGAAGCTACAAAAGCACAGTTATATTAAGTTTAGTATCAAACAGCATAGAGGAAATAATATAAAACACGTTAATATCTGTGTGTTATACATGTTGTGCATCAGGGACATGCAAATATAAGAAATTGTTCATTAGAGAAAGAACACAAGGAAGTTGTTATCTTTGAAGATGTATATTCTGTGTTACGCTGGTAGTGCATGTGTAGCCTGAGCCTTAATTAAATGCTGTCCTGGGTTTGTTTGTTTTTCTTATCATGAAAATGTTCTGAGAATTGAGTGTGTAGTAAGAGAGGACCAAATAACAGAGAGAAAGAGAGACAGAGCGAGAGAGAGAAAGGGAGATGTCAGGAAGACAAGGAAGGGCATGATGATTAAAGGTAACAGGTAAAATGCCTCACTCCACCAGTTTTTACAGGAAATTAGACGATAATAAGCAGTTTAATGTGGAGTTTAATGAACGGATGCTTCTTAGCTTGTTCATAAATTAAATACTACAAATAACTGGTTTACTTTGGAGACACTTTGTAAGCACAACATAAAAATACACCGAATTTCCATAACATGAGTCTGACCATAAACATTAGAATAATGTATATATTAAATAAGTAATTTTTTCCAGGTTCTACTCATACTCCATTTCTTTTACAGCTATTGGGCGCCATCTCGTGGATATATACGGTCCTGCAAATCTTCATCAGAACTAAGACAAGCAGTATGTTTACCAACAAATGCATGTATTTGTTGCAAAAAAAAAGTATCTATTAGCAATAAACTTCCGTTTTATTTATTTATCCATTCAACAGATATATCACTGAGTTTTTCATCTTCTCAATTCAATATTAAGACACAATTACACTGGCATGTTAAAGTTTTTTTATATTTACTATATGACAATAAATATGTGTATTGCTGAGGGGTATATTCCTAATTGGTTTCTCAAAACTTCAGAGATCTGTAAGCAGTTATTCAATTTTGAAAATAATATACTGCTGCTCTCCAACCATGGAATATGACTAATTTTATATTTTAATTTGATTAAAACTTATTTTCTGATGCTATTCTTCTTCCCTTGTCATTTTGAAAGGTATCTGCAGCCGTGTACATCACTGTGGACACAACACATTCCTTAACATTCCTTAACATCCCTTCACTTTTATTTACATCTTCATTATGCTCTAGTAATTATCGGAAAACCTGAGAGATGGCAACGCACTTTGCATTCATTGATCATTGGTAACAGCCTCATCCTGATCAGAGTTGCGTTGGGTCCAGAGCATATCCAGAATCATTGGACACAAAGCAGGAACACAAGCTGGAAAAAGGTCCACTGCAGTGTGATTGCACAGGTCTAACATATTATAATAATTTTATACACTTCAGCTTACTACTCTGTGGAGTCCAGTAGCTGGTACTCTCGCCGTCGACTGTAGCAAATTTTAAGGCCAGAGTCTGCCCACAAGTGAGAGCCCAGTCACTGCCCAATGACTACTTTAAAACACTTGCGAACTACAATTATATTAATATTAAACTCAATTCCACCATCAAATCAATCAATAAATCCAAAGGTACTGTAGTGGAGGAAGGCCCAGGTATGCTGAACCTTTTTCTTAAGACTCTGGATCTAAATCAAGAAATGGAGAAATTTTAAGATTGAGACTTTATTTATCAAGACCTCACATTCCACAGCAGTGTGTGTTGAAGACTCATGACGCTCACAAAAATGCCCATACCTATACTTATGATTGTGTTTAAATTAATATTTGTTATTTTTATTATATTAATGTTAGATTTTTATAGGATGACTTTTAATGTTTTCTGTTTCTCTCTTTTTGCAGAGGGCAGAGTTACATTTTTGTACTGTAGCATGATAACAGTATAACAGGAATAATACAACATCCGATTAGTGACATTAATAATAGAGAAATGATCACCGCCAGTTTCAACCCCAGTGCTCCCCATTTGCCAAACCATGCCATCCAGTCATTATTTATAAGTGAAAATCCATACAACTCAGTAAAAGTTGTTAACTCCTTCATTGCCTCAGTCAACAACCCGTTTGCTACTAAGTGATTAGGAATGAAAATGCAGCAATGATCACCAAACGTGTGACATACACCTCCCTTTTCAGCCAAAATCATATCTAGGGCAATTCGGTTCTGATATGTCATTTGTGAAGTGTAATGCAACTGTTCCTTCTGAATTCTCAGTGTGTCACGAGTCATATTAGCCAGACGTTGTTGATTATACCATATGAAATTTATCCAATCTACATTTTTGTTGACTGTTACCCATACAAAAATAGACTCAAACCCTGCTGCTATAGGGTTCTGTGCTTTGGATTCATCGGATATCCCACGGAGCGTCACCAGGAGCGTGTAGCTTGGGGGATAGAGAGTATTCATGTTCTGAAATGATCTGACTCCAGTTGAAACACTTTTTGATTTTGATCAACCACCCACATGATGGAGCAATGCCCTGGAAAATGTCCCACTTCTATAGCGCAAGGGCGCAAGCGGTTCGCTACAACACACATTATGTCCTTTGACAAGTTTCTGGTGTAACACTCATAGGGAGCATCCAAATTGTCAACATAATCATCTGGGTTTTCAATTATCCCTGTAGGGGACAACATTAAGAAAGATTTAAGCCATGTGGGACATTCACGTCGTATAACTGAATAATTGAATGTTATTGAGCCAGCTGCTAGAGCGCAATCTCTGGGAAACATATAGCCCCCCTTTATTGACTGATCTAAGACGTCTTCATCCTTACACGTTCTACTTTTATTCCCCTGCAGTGAGCATTCTATCTTTAATGGATCTGGAGGCATTTTTCTCATGTGTCATGTGTTTCTCAAAGATTTGTACCTGACCGTATGTTGTTGCTGGGATAGCCTGAACATTGAAATGACCTAGTCAATGCTGGTGCCAACAACCAAATGATTAACAGTTGGTAAACATTCATTCTTGCTTCACAGCATCGCTGTCGTCTCTCTGTAAAGTTGGTGCCTTTTTGCAGTGCATCACGTGGATCCAGGGTCCGCGTCCCTCGACCTTCACCGCAGTTTCTGTAGTGAGCAGGACTTGGAAGGGCCCCAACCACCGTTGATTTCTCCAGTGCTTATGTCTGTGATCCTTTATCACAATCCGTTCTCCTGGTTTCAGAGAGTGTAGCTTCGCCTCCAACGACATTCAGTTTGCATGCTTCTGTGAGAGCCACCAACTCTGCTGCTTGTGCTGATAGAGAACTTGAAAGCCTGCCAGAACACAAACACTCATGCAAGGTCACAACTGCAAATCCCACTCTGCAAATCCCACAGTCATCGCGAGATGCGGATCCATCCACATACAAATTAAGATCAGCATTATGAATTGGAACATCAGTTAAATCAGGCCTGGGGGAACACACCTGTGAAATGGCTACTAAACAGTCATGAGGTTCTCCGTCATCTGATGTAGGGAGTAAAGCTGCTGGATTTAAAATTGTACAACGCTGAATAGTGACACTGGGTAATTCGAGCAGCATAACATGATATCGCAACCATCTTGCTGCTGACAAGTGAGATGTTTTCTGCTCCAACAAAATCATTGAAACCGCATGTAGGACTAACAATGTCAGCAGATTGTAACACACAATATCTCAGGAGGCTAAAACTGCTCTCTCTGCTGCCGCTACTGCACACAGACACTTAGGCAAACCCTGTGCTACAGAATCAAGTTTTCTAGAAAAATACGCCACTGGGCACTTACGACCCCCATGCTTTTGCAGCAACACAGAAGTCATGAAACCTTTTTTCTTGTCTACTGTTTGGAAGAAAGGTTTGTTAGGATCTGGTAAACCCAAAGTAGGGGTTTGTGTCAAAGCAGTTTTCAAATCTGTGAAAGCAAAATCAGCTTCAGGAGTCCATTCAAATTTGTCATGAGTGGATAGTCCTTTCCCATGAATTAGAGCAGGGGCAGGTGTGTCGATGTCCACAATTTACACTTGAATGAAAAATCAAACCAGTACTGGCTTTCCGGATGGACCGGAATGCTGAAAAATGCATTTGCTAAATCAATTACAGAAAAATGAGTACTATTTACAGGTACCTGTGATAGAATTGTGTGTGGATTCGGAACCTCTGGCGCACGCGGTTGAATGGCGGAATTTACAGCTTGTAAATCCTGTAAAAACGTCTATTTATCAGGAGGAGATTCTGGACACGAAACGATCACCCCAGCCTCAACGAGTGAGTCAAATACCGGGGTGATACCCTCTGCAGCGTCACGTTTCAGAGGATACTGACTTTTTTTGGGTCGGTAACCGCTTTTTGGAGTGACCACGACTGGTTAAATGTAAATGTAATTTAAAGTCAGTTTCTCAATTAAAACCCATATGTTCCATTTTGATTCAAACTCACTGTCAGAGCCTTCGTGCACATGTGTTGTGCACTGAAGATCCTCTGCTAACATCACCTGGATGTCTGTGAGGCAGTCAGTGGATATTGGAAATTTAGCTTTTACAGTGGATAATAAATCAAGATCTAATATTAAATTAGCCAGTTTTCACTCATAATTATACAAAGGTTGGGCACATGCCTGTTTTACCATTGCATAATCCACTGAGTCCTCCGCACAAACCTTGATGCCGTTAGAGGATGCTTTTAAAGAAATTTTCAATTTACACATTAAAACACTCCCCAAGAGATTAATTGAACACACTTCTGGAAACAAAAATGCATGTGAAAAAGTTTCCCCTGTTTGTAAAGAACACTTTAAAGGTTCTGTGACAAATTCTGTGGTTTTGGTACCTGATGTTTGGTGATTGATGTTATCGCTTTCCGTGTAAGCTGAGGCTTTTCGGGGAAGTGTGATGCTTTAACAGTGGATGTGGTTGCCCCTGAATCAACCAGAAAACTAAGCTCTCTCCCTGCCACTGTCATGGTTACTCTAGGCATGGCTGTGTAAGCATTAGTTTGTGTTAATAATAAAAACTGTTCACTTATCGACTCTGGTGTTCTTCCAGGCACTCCATTCCCATCCAGCTCCTCCACCCCCAAGGCCTTCTCTCAGTCGGAAGGCTCCATTGCTTGTGGGGCTTGTCTCTGGTTTCCGTGTCTGTTGGGACAATCCCTTATGAAGTGATCAGGTCTTCCGCAGGTGAAACACCCTGCGCTTCTGCCAGCGTTGCCATGGCCTCTTCCGCATTCTCGACCCCTGCCTCGACCTCCGCGCCATCCCTCACCTCTTTGGTCATGGTTTGTTGCCTGCTTCCACAACACCAGCTGTGCATCAACCAATTTGCGCTCCTCCTTTCCTCATAGTTTTTCTCTCTTGGCATTCAGGAGCTTTTCTGCATGCGCTGCATATCTGCATTTTCCACCTCCTTCAGTTGGCTCACGTCCACAGTGAACAGTGGCTCTGCTTCCTCATCAGTTTCGTTCTCCTTCACCCTTATCTCTCATGCTGCCTGGATGGGAGGGGCCCTTGGCGGAGTCTGCAGCTGTTGTTGAGCGGTTGGTTGTGTCACGGCGGGTGGAGGGAGTGCAGGTGAATGCAGAGGATGAGGAGGTGCTGAGGCCTGCGCTGGGCGATGTGGATTCACGTCCAGGTCCCAGTAGATCTTCGGATATAGGCCGTACTCAGGAAGGGGTAGAGGGGCCAGAACAGGCACGGGCGTATATGGAACAACAGCACCAACATTTGCACAATCGTTAGACATTGGTGAAACAGCACAAACATTTGGTTTAACATCCTCATTAACTTCTCTCTTCCTTGCATTTCTGTTCTTTTTCTGAATTCTTTTATCTGCTTCTCCGTTCCACATTTGTAGCACCTGCTGGTCCGCTACAGACGGCTCTGGAAGTTTTATACAACACCCACACCCACTAAGCTGAATATTCTGTCTGAGTATTTCAGTCTCCTGCGTTAATTCATCTGTCAACCGTTCCAACTGATTTGGACTGAAACTTCCTCCCTCAGGAAACCCCAGTTTAACCCATTCTCCCATCTGCCTCACACTGCTTGGGCCATACACCTTCAACATGTGTCTGTATTGTGACACAGCCTTATTAATTTTATCTTTTTCCTTAGACATACATAATTGTATTTTAAAAATCCCAAGTTAATTGAATTAATTAACCAAAATTGAAAGAAAAAAACCCTTATAATTATTTTTTAATCAACCCCAGGAAGAAAAAACTCTTGTTGTGTTTTTTTTCCCTTTCTCCCTTAGAAACTACTTTGATGTCACCTATATGTTCCTCTCTAGTGAACTATTTCTACAGGCACTTCATTTAAGAGGATGTTCTGCCCTAGGAGCTTGTCAGCTCTGGAAACATAAAATTATCAACCATCAACCTTACCACGGTTCAATCTGTGTTCCCTCCTGGTGTCCCATGCCAAGTTCAATATCAGCGGTGCCGGTGGACCCAAAATGAAGCCACCTCCCCACTCAGGAGGCTTTTGGTGGATGGCTGGACTTGCTTTTTCAATCCGCCATTTTCCCCCGCTCAGAAGACACCAGACACACGAGATATCCCGGACAACGAGCCCCCAAATTGTTATGGCAAATCTAAAATTAATCTCTAAGTATCACCAGGAAGGAAGATCGATGCTCAAAGAATTCTTTTTTTTTGAGACCAGAGGAATAAGGACATGCAGTCAAGGATTCTCTCTTATCTCTCATTTATTGAACAAAATCATGCAGTTTATATATGACCCCAGTCACGTACACCATCATGCATTATTACATCAACCCAAATATTCCCTTATTGGTGAATCCTAGTTTATTATTGTCAGGAGAAATGGTTGCAGGTGAGGTGTGTCTGTCAGTTTGTTGACTCCCTTCTTTCACTCTATTTAGTCTCCCCTACTACTCTCAGAATTGCTCTTTTCAGCACTTTCCCACAGTCTCCGTTATCTCCTGGGTCACAGTAACACAACACAATGTAACAAGTCCTTTCAGGTCACAAGCACACTAAGCTGCACACTTAATTTAGTAAGATTAATCAAGATTAATCAATACCATTACTCCCTGAATATATTTTATCATTAATATAACTCATTAGTAATCATTAACCATTACTCATTATTGTTAATCTGCATTTTTCCCATCACACCTTTAATTTAATCAGCCACATCTTTTACCCTGTGGGGCCAATATGCCACCTGCTGGAGCGTGTTGCTTTGACCCATTTGTGTCCCGCAGATGGGGAGTCATGGGCGTGCAGCAGCATCACCCCCCTGTGGCACTGAGGAACCACAAACGCAGGTGAAGTGTGCGAGTCAGTGGCATGAACAAGCAAGCCTTTGATGACCTGGAGAGATGCTCTGGTGTTGTATAGGTCTTTAAGGCCTGGTATGGTGTCAAGATCTTGAGCCGAGATGGGACATGTGGATGGGTCAGAGGCATGCATATGCATTTTGGAGATGGACGGGTCCCAAGCCTGGAGAGCAATTAAGTTGACATCAGAAAAAACAGGGTTAATGGAGACAATGGTACTTTTAGCATTGTTAGGTGTCACTGTCATTACTGTTTGAGACCGTGTAATAGCTAGGACATTGGTGTCAGGTGGGTTTGGATAAAGGGAGGGATTGAATGTCCATGATGTGCCTTCAGGAGGAAAGGCCCCTTGTTTGGCTAAGCTATCTGCCTGGTCATTGAGTTTTTTGTCATCTCCCGGGATTCGGGAGTGGCCCCTCATTTTCTTACAGAGATCTGCAGGTCATGTATGTCTACCAAGTGTTCACACGCCGCAAAAAGCTCTTTGTGTTTGACTGGCCTTTTGTTTGATGTAGTGTAGTTGTTGGTGTTCCAAGTGGCATGTGAAGCTTAGGCACGCATAGTTGGAGTCTGTGCAGATCACCAACGTTTTTATGCTTTTCTGGACGGCAGACTGAATTGTTATGAGAATTCCTGCTATTTCAGCATATTGGGAGGACTGAGCACCCAATTTGAGCATTAGGGGTTTGTGAGGCCACCCGTTTATTCCAACAATGCCCACCCTTGCCATTAGTGTGTGTTCTCGGTGGAATGAACAACCATCCACATATGCAGTGACAAGGTCTTTGCATGTGTTAGAGTCAAAATAGTGGTGGTTAGCCACGGTAGGTACAAGGGTTTCCGGAGTCTGTAGCACTTGGGAAGGAATGTCTCCTTCGCATCGCCTGCAAGAGGAAAGGCCTGTGCCTAGAGGGCCCTTGTAGTTTTGTGTGTAACATACCTCCAAGTCAAAGATTTGAAGAGCCATTAGCCAGGAGGCTACTCGAGCATTAGTCACGACACCCTCTTGAATTCGTTGGCTGTTCAGGAAAGTGACTGGCTGATGATGAGTTTCAACAATCACCTTCTGACCACCTAGGTAGTTGTAGAAGTGTTTAACTGCCCACACTGTTAGTATAGCTTTTTCGCAGTCACTATATTTGTGTTCAGCAGCCAGCATAGTTTTACTAGCATAGGCTATGACACGTTTGTCTTGGTCATGTAATTGATGCAGACCGCAGCTGAGACAGTGGTCAGAGAATCCACTTCTAGGTAGAATTCTTTGTTACTGTCAGGATAGGCAAGGCATGGGGCCGTGCACAGTTTCGATTTCAGTGCCTGCATGGCTTGTTCCTGGGCTTTGCCCCAGGTGAATTGGGTATCCTTTTTTAGTAGGTTATAAAGTGGATGGGCTAGGTCCGCATAGTTTTCGATGAACTGGTGTGAGTAGTTGCGTACCCCTAAGAAACTATGGAGTTCCTTAAGATTAGTTGGTGCTGCGAGGTCTGTTATCCCTTGCACTCGACTCACTTGTGGTTCAACGCCATCAGTGCTCACGAGTAGACTGACGTAATTCACCTTTGTTCTGCACCACTGACACTTGGAGAGTGATATTTTCGCACCTGCTATCGTGAGCTGGTCAAGAACATGATAAATCTCTTCAATGTGTGCCTGTAAGGAGTGGTTATGCATGAGGATGTCATCCACATATATCAGGGTGCCTCGCTTGTGGGCATCAGGGCATGCTTTGTTCAAGAAAATGTTGAACTCTGCTGGCGAGTTGTATGCTGTCAGTTCACAAAGGTGAAATCTAGCTTGTGTTGGTCTTCTGCTTGCACATCCAGAGGCTACATCGATGGTGGAAAAGTATTTAGCATTTCGGACTGAGGGAAGTTCTTGCTCTAATTGTTTCATCGGCCACCGAGACTATGGAGCCTGTTGATTAAGTTTCCGATAATCAATGGTCAGGCGCCATTTACCATTGGGTTATATGATAGGCCATAATGGTGCAGATAAAGGTGCTGTTGCAGGGTCGAATTATGCCTTTTTCCAGAAAGTCATCAATGAATTCCTGTACTGGTTCATATGATGCCAACGGGATTTTGTATTGGTGGACAAACGTGGGTGGTGCTCCTGGACAAGTGGGAATGTGCACTGAGTGAATGTCAGTGAGACCACAGTCCATTGAATATTTGGCAAAAGATTTTTGATATTTACAAAAATATTTGACACACCACAGAGTTTCCTGTGTTCGGCTTCGCTTTGGAGTGCATCGGCTTCCTTTAGAACTTGTTCGACTTGAATCATAAATTCAGAGAACAGAACAGATAGGTGGATCTTGCTCGTGTTTTCACCAAAGGTGTGGCTTCTAAGGTGACACCTAGTTCAAAGAACTGAGGTGACAGTTGGAAAAGCGCATGAGCGTGACTTAAGTGTTGGCCAGGCCGCATTACCAAGCGGATGGGTACATTTGCGGTTTTCGCGGGTATCACAAGGGAACCTTGGTTGGCAACCTGATATACCTCATGAATAGTTTGCTCTGAGCCTAGGTTGCTGGGATCTGAGGACCAGGTTTCTGTTGAAATTTCAGTCAAGGACCACAGCACATTATTGAGGGTGTCTACGTGGACAACAAGGTGCACCAAGAAATCACTTCCAATGTAAATGTCATGTGGCAAGCTAGGGACGACCAAGAAGTAATGGGTGAGTACCCTATTGTTCAATTGGATTGTTAGAGCACAAATTCCATCAGTGGGTGACATTACTTTTGATGTTGTGTCGAGAGGAAAGCGACAAAGACTGCTCACCAAAGGAATATTTGGTTGAGTGAGGCACAGGGTCTCAAAGAATGTTCTGCTTATGGCAGACTTGTCAATCCACAGAGCCAGAACGGCATTGTCAATGTGATGACCTTGTATTGTGAGGCCATTCTCGATGGGAAGGCCAAGAGTATCTGTGAAAATGAAAGTGCACAGAAATGTGCTCCGCTGTTAGGGGGCCAAGAGGAGACTGCGGTCTCTGGTGTGGCTACCATGGGCTCAATTTCCTCCTCCTCAATGTGAGGGGTCGGACTTGGTGGACCTTCTATCGATTCAGGTCAGATTTCGAGGCGGCAACACTGAGCTTCCCAGTGGTGTGGGGTGCAAATGGGCAAAGGCTCATGCACTTGTGCCCAGATTTTTGACCTTTTGAAGTCAATCAGTGGTTTGAAGTGATTAAGGAGGTCTTTGCCGATGAGGAAGGGAATTGTTTCAAGAGGAGACACATAAACTGAACGCACCAAAGTCATCGGCCCGATGGCTAACTGTATTAGTGCCATAGATTGAATTGTGAGGCCTGCATGTGAATAAGGTTGAATTTTAAGAGAACAGTCTTGGAGCTGTAGCTCACAATTTTCACACTGCACAATGGCTCGAACCTGGTTGAACAAGGTGGAAGATATTAGGGTGACATCTGATGCAGTGTCCAGCAGGGCCTTATGCACTAACCTTCCTTCCACAATGTTGGACAAATAGAACTTATGTGCAACCCCTTTTTCAGTTAAATGTCCCATGAACTGTTGGACGGGTGTATCGTCTTCAATGACTGAGGGATCATCTGGCTTTAAACCTTCTCTGCCATCTAACTGAACAACCAAGACAGTCCTGGAGGGTGTTTGTGAGTCACCCCCCTGCACCATTTGGTTCCCAGCGCTTGTCTGGGTCACAAGTAGATCGCACTGTACAATGGAAGACGGAGCTTCGCTTGTCACCTCTCCTACATAACTCTCTACCATTTCTGGTGTGTTAGAGATTGGCTCTAAGTCAGATTGCACAGAGGTGATTCTCTTTACAAATCATTGCAAGCATTCGGCGGATTTTCTCTAACTCCGCAGAGTTAAGTTCCTTGCATTTAGACTTGCTTTTGGCATGATTTTCTTTATTTTGATACCAGTATTTTTAGTACAATTAGAAGGCTGGTTCTAAGCTGTTCGCTTATATCCCTTATGGGGATATGCTGATTTTCTGCGGCCCGCACTGCGGTTTTCTGCAGGGTAATAGTCACGACCATACCCAGACCTGTCCCGAGGGTTCCAGAAATCTTTGCCTCAATTTCTGTCTGGCCTGTGAGGAGGGTAGCGTTTGTAGTGTTGTGAGGGCAGAGGAGATTTTGGGCCCTCTCTGGACCACAGCGTTTGTGAAGGGTCCTGGGTGTATCTTGGTGAATCGGCATGGGTAGCACCCTCCAACTCTAAAGGTGGAGATTTGGAGTTGACATTTAAGACTAGGGGTATTTCAGGCTGTTTATTTGCATTTTGTTGGGATATTAGGAAACCTCTAAGAGTTAAGTCACGCACCTGTCTGCTAGACAGGGTGCGAGGGCAAGCTGAGACTCCCAGTTGGTGACTAGTGTGGGGATGGATGTTTTGGATAAATAACGTTTATATAACGTCTGAAATATGCCTGTCTGAGTCTGTTATAATACTGCTGAGGGGATTCCTGGAATTGCTGTTTTACATTCAAAGCAGCAGCCAGTTCTGTCTGTGACAGGTAATTGGAGAGTTCTTCCTCCAGTGAAATGTTGGTCCATGCTGTTCCTGCCGGGTTGAAGAGAAGAATATCAGCAAATTCCTCGGGGGCCATCTGCTGATCTTGCAATAAGATTGAGACCGAAGCTGGGTGAAACATGCCCAGGGGGGCTGGGGGTCTCCTCACGTGGTGAGTTTTATGACTCAGTTCCCAAGGCTTTGTTGGCATTATCTTTGGTTTAATGGTGGTCGTAACTTTCGGATGACCACTTAGTATGGAAAGGCTTTTATTGACAAAACATTATGTATCAAACAATTATATTCAACATTACCATTTTAAACTTACCACACTGCTCTGATTCTCCTGACCCTTGTCAATAACAATTCTGTTTGAATCCTTGTCTGTATCATCTAAAGACAAGCCCAATGACATATACTTCAACAAAGCATTTATACATTACACCATAATAGTAATGTCCATCAAACATAAAATCCAACTAACCATAGTTGCAACCTCTTAAAAACTCTGCTTCGAGGCAATACAATCTAGTTTTAAGCAGAGCATTGCACACTAAATGCCATTCATCGTTTCCAAGTAGTTCACCTGAGGAGTCACACACATGCACATAGCGCTCCTCCCTACATTCCCTGTTTTTGAATGTGGGACAAACTTACATTAGGGATTCCTCCCCAATATACTCAGGCCTTGCACAAGCACATTACTACTCACTTTGGTGTTTACCGATTATTGCCTTGATCCAGGGCATGAATGCAGAAATATTGGTGTAGGCATTTGTTTTTGTGGGTTTGTTACAGTTGTCCTTCTCATAGAAAGAAGCAATGCTGACTGCAGTGTTATTACACACCAGCGTCCCCCTTCAACAAAACATAAACAAGGTTAACACACTGCTGAACTAAATCTTTATAAATCTTCTGCTAAAATTCTAAAAACTGATGTTTTTTTCTGACCTGGAATTAGGCTTAGACCTGGACTAAATTGTACTTTTTTGTGGTTAATCTCCAATCAGAATGCTGGGTAGTTTAGGACTAGGCTTAATACTGGCCCAGGAAACTGACATCTGCTTGGGTTTAATGGGTTTAATCTTAGGGATAATTTACCTCACACAATCCACCTTTAACACCACCTGCACACAGTATGTTGTAGTTCCAGTATCTTTCACAATCTTATAGACTGTGATGTTCATCTCCAGAAGTATGTTACTTGCATTTCCCTTGGTTTTAATTCTTCCTCAACCAGCTACGCTGCAAGTCCCACCTTTGCCTTTGCTTAGTTTAGAGATGGAAATCTTGGCAGCATTCTTTCTGTTTTCAGTTGAGTTTCCTAGCTGTAACAAAGCCAAGAAAATTAGTTACAAATGTAGTAAACAGAACTTGATTAATGAGAAAGAATCTGGATGGTGGAGCATGGTGGGAGATACTGCTGTCTTCTGTGCAGCAGACAAGGGTTTGATTTTCCCACTCGAGCGATAAGGTCTCCTTACTGTAGAATAAAAATCCTTGGTTAACATTACATATGCTGAATGTTGTTCTGGGGTCGTATTCTTTAAGCATCAGTAAGGTTACTAACAGCACTGGGTGTAACAGCCTCATGACTCTTAATTTAAACCTGCTCTGACTCCCTGTCACTTCGAAGTGCATACATTACACATGCCAAAATCTGGTTCAGATGCAGTGAAGTTGTGACTGAAATCAGGTAGTCACTGCAGTCATTCCAGGCCAAATGTGGGCCATAAGAGAACTGAGGATGGGCCACATTTAGGCCCAATATTTTTTTGCTCTCTGGGAAAGAGATTACCTTCAAAAAGATGATGTCATTGCTGGGGGAGGGGTAAAGGAACTCTGGATGTATGTGGTGCTCTGTTACTGCTATACGTTCAAAGATGTTGGACTTCAGATTATGAGCTCCGATCACTGCTGTCACGTTAGCTTCATCCAAGCCAATCCTAGAGGAACCAGGAGACAGAAACTTTATTCAGTTTACTCCTCAGTTTAGTAATTGTCCACTTCTGTCATTACTACTAGATTTCCCACAATCACACCATGCTGACAAACTGTGAAGACTAGCAAATGCTTCTTCTGATACGTGTGTTAGCGTAATTTGTAAGAAAACACAGAAGAGCAACTATGATTGTTTAATGCAGGATGTGCCCTGTAAAGGACTGGCACCTGCTTCAAGATGTGATCCCGCCTTATGCCCAGTGATTCCGGGTAAGCTCTGGACCCACCGTGACCCTGAATTGACTAAGCATTGACTAAGCCACATTTTATTTTTATGCATTTTTAAATAAGCAAATAAACAGAAACTAGGCAGTAGTGTCAGTCAGATATAAAGGTCAGTTTGCCCAAAACTATATAGTAAAAAAAGAGCATACGCTTTACTGCAATATGCAGTCGTCATGACAAAGAGATCAGACGCAAGGAAACCCACACAGACATGCTCCCCGTTTCCTTGTAGTGTCCCATATAGACCATGTAGTGTCTGGAGTGGGGCTTTGCCTCTGTGCCATTCACGATACCCACATTCACACTGGCTGAGAGAGAGAGAGAGAGATGCAGAGTTTAAGTACAGAGACATGCTGGTTATAAGTACATACTGGTATGTATATTTTTCCCTTTTCTCAGAAACAACACTGAATCAAAGCTCTAAAATCACCAGTCTCTGCCATTAAACAATGTACATTTTAAAAAATACACTGCAGCAAACTTGGTAAATGAAATCAATGGAACCTAGTCAGTGTTACTTATATCTTTGTTATTGATTATGTCCAGTCAACTGCTATGATCAGGTAATAATAAGCTCTTAAGTTGAATTACTTTTTCTTCTAGACACATACTTGTTGTAAGTTAATCTATCAAAATATTGCCCAATAATTCAAGTTATGTAACAGCATGATTTTGGGAACTGGACAACACCCAATCTTTTACCCTCAACCCTATATATACTCTACCTCCACCCGGTCTCTGTCCCTTGTTTTTGTGTTCATCTAACCAAGTCACTCTGAACTCCTGCCCATTTCAACCTTTACTGGTGTCTTATGTACTAGCAAATTTGGCTCATTTTGCTTGAAATAATCAATATTTTGTACCCTTTGCAAATCAAAGTGTTGACAGTTTTCATTAAAGGACCATTTCAAAATGAAAATGTAAAACATGTTTTTATTGCTATTATACAGTACTGCAAAATTATTTGGCATATCCATCGCAATGATCACACACATACACACACACACACACACACACACACACACACACACATAGAGGCAGCCACATCGGTCCCCAGGGAACAGTTGAGGTTAGGTGCCTTGTGCAAGGGCACTTCACCCATGAATGTTGAGGGAGAAGAAATTGCTGAAATTCCACATCTTTAACCTTTAAGCCATTGCTGCACATAATTTGAAATATTAGTTTTTGAAATGTCCAAAAAGCATTTCTAGAACTAATTGTTCAATTTCACTAATCAGTTTTAGGTGATATTCGGGAAAATTTTGATAAACTGTAATCTGCTAACATTGATTTTGTATCCTGTTCTAATTACATAATACAGATTCCACATTGTCTTCAATAACACTGGAGCTGTTCACATTTACACTGATTGCATTTGGCAGATTCTCTTATCCAGAGCAAGTTACAGTTTAATCCTGTTACAAATGTGAGCCAATGTAGTGCTGGAGTCTTGGCAAAGGACCCTTATTGGTGTAGCATTGGGGGGTTCCCCAGCCACACAATTAACCTACCAGAGCACTATAAATAGTAACGTGTTCATAGCTGTTTTAGAGAAGACAGCCGTCACAACCAAAAATTTAGACCCTTAACCCTTGGAACTGAAAGCTGACAAATTTTTTATTTTGTAAACCTATAATTACAGTATACAACGTGAGAGGACAGATGACATCCGAACAAGTGGTGAGAAAACTCATAACAGTTTTTAAGGCAGAAATTGTTTATTTATAGTGAAATATCAAGTTCTAGGTGAAGTTCTAATGACAGTGCTTCATCCATATTCAGTCAACATTTAACCTTACATTCTTTTACAATGGCATAGGTTTAACAACATAGGCTCTTCCTTCAGTGAACTGAAACACCACTACAACCAAATAAAGGCCTCTTTACAGTGGAATTACTGGTGTTCAATGATTTTCTCAATCCAGGACATGAATGCAGAAATATTGGTGTAGACATTTGGTTTTGTGGGGTTGTCACAGTTGTCCTTCTCGGTGAAGGAAGCAATGCCGACTGCTTTGTCATCACAGACCAGAGGACCACCAGAGTCCCCCTGCAACAAAACATAAGCAACGTTAACACACTGCTGAACTAAACCTTTATAAAGCTTCTGCTAAAATTCTAAAAACTGATATTTTTCTCCTGATCTGGGATTAGGCTTAGACCTGGACTAAATTGTACTTTCTGTAGTTAATCTCCAATCAGAATGCTGGGTAGTTCAGGACTAGGCTTAATACTGGTCCAGGAAACTGAAATCTGCTTGGGTTTAATGGGTTTAATCTTAAGGATAATTTACCTGACAAAATCCACCTTTATCTCCACCTGCACACAGTAAGTTGGTGTCGTTCCAGTACGTTTCACAATTTTCATAGACAGTGATGTTCGTCTCCAGAAGTACGCTACTTGCAGTTCCCTTGGTTTTAATTCTTCCCCAACCAGCTACGCTGCAAGACCTATCCATGCCTTTGCTTAGTTTAGAGATTGAAATCTTTGCAGCATTCTTGATGTTTTCAGTCGAATTTCCTAGCTGTAACAAAGCCAAGAAAATGTGTTAAATGTAGTAAACAAAACTGAACTTCATTAATATGAGAGAATCTGGATGATGGAGCATGGTGGGAGAATGAAAATTGTAACATTACATTTGATGAATGTTGTTCTGGGGTTGTATTCTTTAAGCATCAGTAAGGTTACTAACATCACTGGGTGTAACAGCCTCATGATTCTTAATTTAAACCTGCTCAAACTGAGTCCCTGTCACTTTGAGGTGCACACATTTGTGATGTCATCAGTCAATCAATCAAAATGTATTTATATAGCACATTTTTGTAAGTGATGTTGTCACAAAACAGCTTTACAGAACTGGTATCAGAACAGATAACAATGTGGATCAGAAAGCCCCATGCGAGCAAGACAAATGCTACAGTGGCAAGGAAGGACTTCCTTGGGAATGGAGGAAGAAACCTTGGTAGGAACCAAGACTCACAAGTGGAACCCATTGTCCTCTGGTCAAACTTCTGATAGAAATCAAAGAGTGAGCAGTTGTGTAAGAGTTAAAACAGAACAGGGAAAGACTCAGCTCACCCCCCAAAGACCCACACAATAGTTTTTTGAGAACACCTCATCAAAACAAATGCATCAACATGGAAATTACAGCAGCGTATATTAAATGCTTCTCCTCTATTCACCACATATGAACATAACATCATATTTTTCTCCTCATCCAGTCCATAACTTTCCTCAATTCTATTCCAGATCTTTAGGTAAAACTTTTAGGTTTTTATTTTGTTTGTTTCTCTCGTGTAAACTCAATACAGCGTCATATCAGAATATTATGTGCTCTTCCTTATTTCTATATTCACTGTCCATTGTCTCAGCTTCACTGACCATACAGGAGCACTTTCTACTTCTACAATTACAGAGTGTAGTCCATCAGTTGCTGTGCACACATTGTTTGTCGCTCTTCACACTGTTCTTCAATGGTCAGGACCCCCACAGAGCAGAGAGTATGATTTGGTGGTGGATCATTCTCAGTGCTGCAGTGACACGGACACAGTGTTATTTCTGGCAGCTGATTTTTATTTAGTTTTAATCTTAGTCTTTAGACTAAAATGTGTATTACGTTTAGTCTTATTTTAATCATTGAATTCTTCTCAGATTTAGTCTGGTTTAAGTCGAAGACAAATGCCATTTTTGTGTACTATTAGTCCATTAAATAAACATTTATTAATGTAGTAAAATAAACCAACATTACCAAAATTGATAGTGAAATATATGAAAATGGTAAATGAAATCAGTCTTTAAATATATATATATATTTTTTTTTGCCATTTCCAATTTTGCTTGTCACCTGTTCCCATCACACACCCCACAGTTAGAATATCTCTGCTCTACAGACTCACCAACAAAAGTGGGCTTGAGTATCCTATAGAAATAGTGTAGAGTTGATTTTTATTTAGTGAATATGTTCGTAAGAGCTTTACTTCTTTATTCTGTTGAAGTGTAATGTAACTAAAATGCTAGTGTATCTATTTCTAGCAGAAATATCCTCCTATGTTGTAGTGCGTATAGACCATTAACCTTAAACCCTAAGGGCTTGATACTTCAGTTCCTCACACTCATCACAACATACCTTTCATACTCAAAGAAGTTACTATTAATTTTAGAATACACTGGAAGGCATGTCCTAATATCAATACCTGTACAATAAAGCTAGGCTGAAAGTAAATAGCAGGGTTTACCTTCAAAAGCATGATGTCATTGCTGGGGGCAGGGTAATGGAACTCTGGATGAATGTGGTGCTCCTTTACTGCTATACGCTCAAAGTCATTGGACTTCAGACCATGAGCTCCGATCACTGCTGTCACTTCTGCCTTATCCAGTCCACTCCTAGAGGAACCAGGAGACAGTAACAGTTTACTTCCCAGTTTAGTAATTGTCCACTTCTGTCATTACTACTATGTTACACACAATCACACCATGCTGACAAACTGTGAAGACTAGCACATGCTTCTTCTGATACGTGTGAAGCCAGCCTCCAACAAATTGCCAGTGACCTAATATCATGTCAGATTTAACAAGCTAAGTTATCTTTCCTATGTAAAGTTGCTGTGTTGGAGATAAAAGATTTATTTACAATTGTGATGAGAGTAGTCTCTCAGATCCACTGAACATACAGGGTTCCCTCCCATGGTCCAAAAGCAGACGTTGATAGGTGGATTGGCGACTCAAAAGTGTGTGTGTCTGTGTGTGTCACCCTGTGAAGGACTGGTGTGTTCCTGCCTTGTGCCCAGTGATTCCGTGTAGGCGCCGAACCCACCATGACCCCGAATTGGATAAGCGCTTACAGACAATGAATAAATCTTAATCTTAACCATAATCTTTACATGGGCCACATTTTATGTTTGCCCAAAACTATTCAGTAAAAAAGAGCATACTCTTTCCAGCAGTGTGCAGCCGTCATGACAAAGAGATCAGAAACGAGAAAACCCCCACAGACGTGCTCCCCGTTTCCTTGAACAGAAACCATGTAGGGTCTGGAGTGGGGATTTGCCTCTGTGCCATTCACGATACCCACATTCACACTGGCTGAGAGAGAGAGAGAGAGAGAGAGAGAGAGAGAAAGAAAGAGAAAGAGATGCAGGATTTCAGTACAGAGACATGCTGGTTATAAATACTTACCGGTATGAATATTTTTCACTCTTCTCAGAAACAACACTGAACCAAAGCTCTAATGTCACCAGCCACTGCCATTAAACAATGTACATTTTAAAAGATACACTGCAGCAAACTTGGTAAATGAAATCAATGGAAATTAGTCAACGTTTCTTATATCTGTGATATTGATTACGTTCAGTCGACCGCTATGATCAGGTAATAATAAGATCTTTAGATTATATACGTTTCTTCTAGACATATCCTTGTTGTAAGTAAATCTATCAAAATATTTGCCAATAATTTTCATTGTGCAAGGGCACTTCAGGTGTGAATATTGTTGTCTCTAAATTCACTTTTAAGCCATTGCTGCACATAATTTGACATATTTGTGAGTTTTTTAAATGTCCAAAAAGCGTTTATAGAACTGACTGTTAAGTTTTCTAATCAGGTTTAGGTCATGTTCAGAATTAAGAAGTTTATACGCTGATACATGTAAATTAAAAAAGTCATTAATTTTAATTACGTTGTATCATGTTCTAATTATAATAATACATATTCCACATTGTCCTAGTCTTCACAAACACTGGAGCTGTTCACATTTACAATGATTGTATTTGGCAGATTCTTTTATCCAGAGCAAGTTACAGTTTAAATCCTGTTGCAAATGTGAGCCAATGTAGTGCTGGAGGTTTGGCAAAGGACCCTCATTGGTGTAACATTGGGGGGTTACCCAGCCACACAATTAACCTACCAGAGCACTATACATAGTAAACGGTTCATAGCTGTTTTAGAGAAGACAGCCATCACAACCAAAGATTTAGACCCTCAATTTTGACAATTTTCCCCTGAGCTACTGGACAACACAGGCTGTGTGTGTGATTATGTGTGTGTGACACTTACCTGAGTGACCGAGGGGCAGCAGTACAGCCGGCAGTAGGAGCAGATGAACCAGAGCCATGACTCTATGCTTTATGTTCTCCACAGTGAGGGAGAGGATGTTTAATACAAACTGCTCCTTCTTAATTTCCACCAAATTTCCTGTGTGGTTTACTTTCACGGAGACGGTTTCAAAGATTAGACAGAGTAATCAGTTCTGATCATGGGGTGTGAACATAAAGTTCTTTTGGTTTCTTTTTAAACTCTTGGCCCTATCATTATCTGGCATTACAACTAACAACTGGCCATTGAAACATCCAAATGATGTTGAAGGTGTAATGTAAGGTAAAAAACATTACCTAGCGTTCCTTTAACTGAAGTAAATGTATTGTGAGGAAAACAGTCCCTTAATAAGAACTAATTATTTTTAAGAAAAACACAGTGTATCATGGTGCCATTCACCAATGGTGGCTGGTGAAAATATTGTAGGTAGGGCTGTTTGCACCACATTTTCATTTTCAACAACCATCCCAAATTAATTTAACATTTAATACTGCAAGACACCAGAGCTGTGAATATTTGTCATTTTAATAGACATTCATCAGCAGATGAATACATGTCAAAATTGGAATAAATTGCAGCTCTAAGATAGTGTACAAAGATAGTGGGGCCATTTTTCATCAATGGAAACCTCAAGGCTACTAGATATGTGAAATTGCTACATGATGTTGTGTTTTCCTCTTTATGCACTGAAGCTGGCACATTCCCTGAGTTTTTCCAGCAAGATGGTGCACCACCACAATATAGAACGTTTCACTTAATGTGATTCACTTAAAGAGATTTTACTTTGTAGACTAACAATAGCCAAACTTCTATATGAAGGCAATCCACCACACTTCCCTTAACATTTCACACTTAGATGCTGTATTGGTCCCAGTATGAATGGATGAGATAGGACAAAAGCCTAACCTACAGTGACTTTCAGTGATATTATTCCCATGTATGCAGAATTAATTAACACATGATTCCCATACAAACGATTCTGTATAATGTGAATTTTATTTTTAGGGTGAGAAAATAGCTGACAGATTTAGATTATTGGGTGATCTATGCTATAAATGATAGTCATGTTCAGGCCTAAACTGTGTATGGTAGTAACCATTAGCACTGTGTGATTTTGCTGTATAATATATTGTTGGTGACCCCTGAAGTTTGTTGTTCTGTATGGAACACATTGGCTGGTGTAATGGATTTATCATTAATGTACTGCAGATATTATAGTAAACAAGCAAGACTCTGTAAGGATTGTAAGACTTCAGTTTACTGAAGCACACACCTGCGCTGTACTGGTTTCCCATTATGACGTGAACTTTTACCCCAATAATTGTCATTGTATAAATCACACCCTGATTCTGATCAAGGGGCTACTTGTAAAGTTCTTAGCGTAGTATTAATACATAACATGCTGTGTTTCTGTGGCACATTCATTATCTGAAACTGCTTATCCAGTTCAGAGTCATGGTGGGTCCAGAGCCTACCCAGAATTACTGGGCGCAAGGTGAGAACACACCCTAGAAGGGGCTGTAGCATATTAACGTTCATATATTTTGATTACAGTTCATTGTTTATTATGTATTTTATTTACTTATATATGCATATATTTTTTCCTTTTTGAATTCCTAATATGTATTAATAATTATAATTATGATATTAGATGGCATGGTGGTGCAGCAGGTAGAGTCACAATCACACAGCTCCAGGGACCTGGAGGTTGTGTGTTCGAGTCCCGCTCCGGGTGACTGTCTGTGAGGAGTTGTTGTGTTCTCCCTGTGTCCACGTGGGTTTCCTCCGTGGGCTCCGGTTTCCTCCCACAGTCCAAAAACACATGTTGGTAGGTGGATTGGCGACTCCAAAGTGTCCGTAGGTGTGAGTGTGTGAGTGAATTTGTGTGTGTCTGTGTTGCCCTGTGAAGGACTGGCGCCCCCTCCAGGGTGTATTGCGCCCAATGACCCACCGCGACCCTGAACTGGATAAGCGGTTACAGATGAATGAATGAATGAATGAATTATGATATTATTATTTTAGGCTTCATCTTGGGTATTGTCAAAGACAATGATATTGTCTAAGAACAAAATAACACATGAAATATGCAGCCATTCATTTATATAAATGCACTCCTGATGGTGTAGCTCCATTCATGGGTTTAATCTTTGACATAATTATGCACAAAAACTCCACTCGAGTGCTAATAGCATCATTTTTGGAGAATCTTTTACATTCTGTATATTTTATAAACCTATAATTACAGTATACAACGTGAGAGGACAGATGACATCCGAACAAGTGGTGAGAAAACTCATAACAGTTTTTAAGGCAGAAATTGTTTATTTATAGTGAAATATCAAGTTCTAGGTGAAGTTCTAATGACAGTGCTTCATCCATATTCAGACAACACAGTTGTCCTTCTCGGTGAAGGAAGCAATGCCGACTGCTTTGTTATCACACACCAGAGGACCACCAGAGTCCCCCTGCAACAAAACATAAGCAACGTTAACACACTGCTGAACTAAACCTTTATAAAGCTTCTGCTATTTTTTTTTTTTCATACCAGGGATTAAGCTTAGATCTTGACTAAATTGTACTTTCTGTAGTTAATCTCCAATCAGAATGCTGGGTAATTCACGACATTTAATCCTGGTCCAGGAAACTGAAATCTGCTTGGGTTTAATGGGTTTAATCTTAAGGATAATTTACCTGACAAAATCCACCTTTATCTCCACCTGCACACAGTAAGTTGGTGTCGTTCCAGTACGTTTCACAATTTTCATAGACAGTGATGTTCGTCTCCAGAAGTACGTTACTTGCATTTCCCTTGGTTTTAATTCTTCCCCAACCAGCTACGCTGCAAGACCCATCTATGTCTTCGCTTAGTTTAGAGATGGAAATCTTTGCAGCATTCTTGCTGTTTTCAGTCGACTTTCCTAGCAGTAACAAAGGCAAGAAAATTAGTTAAATGTGGTAAACAAAACTGAACTTGATTAATATGAGAGAATCTGGATGATGGAGCATGGTGGGAGAATGAAAATTGGGTAACATTACATTTGCTGAATGTTGTTCTGGGGTCGTATTCTTTAAGCATCAGTAAGGTTACTAACAGCACTGGGTGTAACAGCCTCATGACTCTTACTTTAAACCTGCTCTGAGTCCCTGCCACTTTGAGGTGCACACATTTGTGATGTCATCAGTCAATTAATCAGTATGTATATATAAAGCACATTTTTGTAAGTGATGTTGTCACAAAGCAGCTTTACAGAACTGGTATCAGAACAGATAACAATGTGGATCAGAAAGCCCCATGCGAGCAAGCCAAAGGCAACAGTGGCAAGGAAGGACTTCCTCGAGGCTGGAGGAACCAAGACTCACAAGTGGAACCCATTGTCCTCTGGTCAAACTTCTGATAGAACTCAAAGAGTGAGCAGTTGTGTAAGAGTTAAAACAGAACAGGGAAAGACTCAGCTTACCCCCAAAGACCCACCCGACAGTTTTTTGAGAACACCCCATCGAAAACAAAAGCATCAACATGGAAATTACGGCAGCGTATATTAAATGCTTCTCCTCTATTCACCACATATGAACATAACATTTTTTTCTCCTCATCCAGTCCATAACTTTCCTCAATTCTATTCCAGATCTTTAGGTAAAACCTTTAGATTTTTATTTTATTAGGTCAGTTTGCCCAAAACTATTCAGTAATAAACATAGCATACTTTTTCCAGCAGTGTGCAGCCGTCATGACAAAGAGATCAGACACGAGGAAACCCCCACAGGTGTGCTCCCTGTCTCCTTGAACAGAAACCATGTAGGGTCTGGAGTGGGGCTTTGCCTCTGTGCCATTCACGATACCCACATTCACACTGGCTGAGAGAGAGAGAGAGAGAGAGAGAGAGAGAGAGAGAGATGCAGGATTTCAGTACAGAGACATGCTGGCTATAAGTACTTACTGGTATGTATATTTTTCACTCTTCTCAGAAACAACACTGAACCAAAGCTCTATCACAAGCCACTGCCATTAAACAATATACATTTTAAAAAATACACTGCAGCAAACTTGGTAAATGAAATCAATGGAACCTAGTCAGTGTTTTTATATCTGTGTTATTGATTATATTCAGTCGACAGCTATGATCATGTAATAATAAGCTCTTAAGATGAATTACTTTTCTTCTAGGCATATACTTATTGTTAGTTAATCTATCAAAATATTGCCTAATAATTCAAGTTATGTAACAGCATGATTGTGGGAGTAGGACCACACCCAATCTTTTACCCTCAACCCTATATACATTGCCTCCACCCGGTCTCTGTCCCTTGTTTTTTGTATTAATCTATCCAAGTCACTGAACTCCTGCCCATTTCAGCCTATACGGGTGTCTTATGTACTAGCAAATTTGGCTAATTTTGCTTGAAATAATCAATATTTTGTACCCTTTGCAAATCAAAGTGTTGACAGTTCTCATTAAAGGACCATTTCAAAATGAAAATGTAAAACATGTTTTTATTGCTATTGTAGAGTACTGCAAAATTATTTGACCTATCCATGGCAATGATCACACATACACACACTAGTGACTAAGTGCTATGAACACACACAACACACACACACACACAGAGGCAGCCACATTGGTCCCCAGGGAGCAGTTAAGGTTAGGTGCTTTGTGCAAGGGCACTTCAGCGATGAATGTTGAGGGAGGAGAAATTGCTGTTGCATAATTCCACATCTTTAACCTTTAAGTCATTGCTGCACATAATTTGACATATTTGTGAGTTTTTAAAATGTCCAAAAAGCATTTATTAAACTCACTGTCCTATTTTACTAATCAGTTTTAGGAGATATTCAGAATTAAGAGCTATATATGTTGATATTAACTAAACAAAATTTAACTAAATATTTTGATAAACAGTAATCTGCTAACATTGATTTTGTATCCTGTTCTAACTACATAATACAGGTTCCACATTGTCCCAGTCTTCACAAACACTGGAGCTGTTCACATTTACATTGATTGCATTTGGCAGATTCTCTTATCCAGAGCAAGTTACAGTTTAATCCTGTTGCAAATGCTAGCCAATGTAGTGTTGGTGTCTTATTGGTGTAGTATTGCGGGGTTACCCAGCCACACAATTAACCTACCAGAGCATTATAAATAGTATAGGGTTCATAACTGTTTTAGAGAAGACAGCCGTCACAACCAAAGATAGACCCTCAACCCTTGGAACTGAAAGCTGACAATCCACTGAGCTACTGGACAACACAGGCTGTGTGTGCGATTATGTGTGTGTGTGACACTTATCTGAGTGACCGAGGGGCAGCAGTACAGCCGGCAATAGGACCAGATGAACCAGAGCCATGACTCTATGCTTTATGTTCTCCACAGTGAGGGAGAAGATGTTTAATACAAACTGCTCCTTCTTAAAAAAATAAATAATAATTTCCACCAAATTTCCTGTGTGGTTTACTTTCACAGAGACCGTGTAAAGATTAGTGACAGAGTTATCGGTGCTCAGCATGGGGTGTGAACATGAAGTTCTTTTGGTTTCTTTTTAAACTCATGGCCCTATCATTATCTGGCATTACAACTAACAACTGGACATTGAAACATCAAAATGATGTTGAAGGTGTAATTTAAGGTAAAAAATATTACCTAGCGTTCCTTTAACTGAAGTCAATTTATTGTGAGGAAAACAGTCCCTTATTAAGGACTAATTATTTTTACAAAAACCACAGTGTATCATGGTGCCATTCACCAGTGGTGGCTGGTGAAAATATTGTAGGTAGGGCTGTTTGCACCACATTTTCATTTTCAACAACCATCCCAAAGCAATTTAACATTTAATACTGCAAGACACCAGAGCTGTGAATATTTGTCATTTTAATAGACATTCATCAGCAGATGAATAGGTGTCAAAATTGGAATAAATTGCAGCTCTAATGTGCTTAAGGTAAATTACATTATATGGACATTACATTACAGACTAAATGCAGATGTATTACCAAAAACACTAATAATGCAACATTAGACGTTTCTATGACCTGTGGTTTCTTTACAAATAATCAACAGAATTCACCATTATCTGACACTGCTTAGGGCGATAGATGAAGCAAGACTGAGGGTTGTTTTTTTTTTTTGTTTGTTTTTTTAAGTTCCAGGGTGCCCTCTATTGACCAGACAGCTGTTACAATAACTGTGGAAGGGACTCCATAGATTCCTAAATGTTTGTTAGAAATAGAATCTTTCCAATAATCGGGGATAGGCCAGGTTTTCTGGGATTATAAGCATACCTTGCCCCTTTAATTTCTGTCAACTATATAGTTGACAGCTCTATATGTGGTTTGGTAACCAACCAGCAGCTAGTTGAGAAAAATAACACAGGAAGTTCACATTAGAGCCACAAATGTCTGAGAGCTTGAAATGTCTGTGAGAAAAGACAAAATGTAAAGAGTCTGTTTTGAATGTGGCATTTCTTTAAATTTTATTTGAATAATAAATGGTCATTTAGTACTTGAGAAAAGGTTGTTAATCACATGGTGTGAGTCACATTTATTAATTCACAGTAGAGCATAGAGATCATACTCTGCACCACTCTTTTTTTAATTTATTCCCAGTGGAAACAGCTATAAATCAAAAGGAAACACACAAGGAGTACATTTCCAAAAAAAAAAAAAACTAATAAAAAAACTGCTAGTATTCTCAGAACAATAGACTGATGGCACCAGAGCAAAGACTTTAACATCACTGAATATGTTTTGAATTTATAGCTTGATGCTTTTGATTTAGTGCTGTCTGAGGGCTCAAAGGTCTTGCTCAGTTCAGAGTGTTTTACCCGACACAGACTGATATTTCTCCAGATTTCCTGAATTTATTTATGAAATTATTGCACTGAGAAATATTATTTTTGAACTGACAATTTTCTCTTGAAATTTAGTTGTAACTTTAGTTGTAATTTCAATTCATTTTCAATTTTCACTCTTAATTTGCCCCCAACTCTCCCAAATGTTTGAGTGAAAATATATTTATATATACAAAAAAAAAAAATTGGGTCAGTAAAAAACAATTCAAGTAAATCAATAAATAAATATTTAAGAGAATGAACAATCACTAAGTATTTTTTTGCTTTAACACAATTTGTGAAGTTTTCGGGACATGGGATTGTTTATGTTTAATACTCAGTTCAATATTTAGTAAAGGCTTCAAATGTTGTTTTTGTTTTCCTTGGATAACTTGTATGTAATGACTGTAGTGACTAGAAAAAGAATAAAAGATGTGTGGTCTTTCACTCACCAACTAGCCAAAGCTTGGTTACCTTAGGCTCATGTGCAGCTTAGCACCTGATTTCATTAATACTTTTCTATGGATGTTATACTAAATGAGCATCTTTGTCAAGCATGGGTGCTCCTTGAAGTAGCTGTTTCCAATCATTAAAATTACAGTATTTTGGACACAGTATCTTCAAATGCCTAGAGATGAAAATGACTCCACTGGAGTCATATGCATTTAAAAGCCTGGGAATATAAATCAGAAATGGTACAGGGAATCAGATAATAAACTGATGAAATACTTCAGAATTAAACTGATAACCACATATATTAGATTGTGGCTGATACCCATCTAGACTTTCACATCTCTAGCAAAAACTGAAAAGGAGAAAAACTATAAGACGATTAGAAATGAGGGAGTGTTCTTCATGTGGCATTCTGACTCATGTGTGTGAGTTCACCCTTGTGATACACATCAGTGTTGTTTTCTCAGAAATGACACAGGTTCCATGTTTAATGTTATAGCAATAACTTCATGTTTTGCTCAGTTTACTGATCCACATTAAAAATGGATTAGTATTAGCTTCAGATGTTTTGTAAACAGCTGTAATTTCACAGATTTTTACCATTGCAATAGCTCACTGTAGGAGGAAACTAGAGGGCCTGGAGGAACCCCACACAGATACAGGGTGAAAAACATCAGAATTCTCACAGACCCGATGCAGGGATCTAACACACAATCTAAGACCTCTGGAGCAGTGTGAGCGAGACACCCTGTTATGTCACCTTGTCGCCCTTCCTGTCTTTGCATGTGCTGAAGAATAAAGTGAGTTATGGTTAGCTGCAGTGTGAAGTGAGTCATTACGTAGATTAAAGCACACATAGAACACCAGGCTGTGTATAATATTTCATCACCTTTAGAACAGTGGCACATCAGACTTATATTTCAAGTCTTTTCTTAGATCAGAGTCTCTATCCCCTATGTAAATACCAGGAGCTAACAAGTGGCTGAATGCTCTGAGCTTCCTGACTAACTGCGTGGGTACACATCCGTATACTGTTCCTCTAAATGGCACCACAAAGCTGCTATATGATTATTTGCCCAAGAGCAGCTGGATGATCCATTTGATTAAAACTTCCTGGAATGACATTTATGTTTACTCCAGCATGTTAGAAAGTAAGTCCTTACTTCAAAACACAAGATAATTGAGAAAACTGGAAACAGTTTGGGGTGGACGGAGGAAGAGAATGAAAGGTAGATTGACAGTGCTTTTTGTTACTGATATTATAGATTGTATACCATATTTATTTCACATATTTATGCAGAAAAACAAATACAGTTCATCTATAGTTTACATATAAAATTGCAAACAATATCCAAATATACAACACAAATCCCCACAGAAAAAAATATCATCACTAAATAAAATGTACTGCTTTTATGTGCAAAATGGCCAACCAACCGACAACGGGAACAGTCTTTTAATCTGTTGGCTGCTGTTATGATTAAATGTCTCCTACATGAAGTATGGGTAGGTGGGCCTGGCTGTGTGAAGGTGGCATCGACAATAACAGAAGAGGGAGGGAAAAGAGATGATGTGTCTAAAAAAAGGGAGAAAAACAACCCATGGCATGAAAAGGAAGAAACAAAAGACAAAAAATGTATTATTAAGGAGCATCATACTGAGGCAGCATGACTCACAGCTACGATTCCTTTGTAATGCCAACACCACCCGTTTGATTCAGCTATGATCAAAAGCAGAGGTAACTACACTTTCTACTTCTTCTTCTATAAACTGCACAACAGCCAAAGCTAATCTAATATCACCTAATTTCAAACTCAGGCGAACAATATATAAAAAGTATACATGGATGTATTCTTACTCCTTAAATGCCTCACAACACCAGGGACAACAAGCCTCCCCTTTTTTGAGGGTGTACCTACTATAGTCTGTAGCCTGAACAGAAGAACAATGTGTAAGAAATCTAATGATATACATATGTACAAATACCAACACCAACACACCCACACCCAGGAAGGTGCATTTCCTAAGGCAGGATATCACAGTGACTATATAGAGCTCAAATAGTGGTGCTGCCGTCTACAGGTGTTTCAAGCCTTGTTTTTTGATTGTTAATGGTCTCAAGCATTAGAAATAATGTCCAAACTATTGAAGCATGGATCCCATCATGTTCTATGACCATGACGCTTATAGACTACTGCTACAGATGTAGTAAGTAAAACAAAAATTAACAACAAAAAAAAAAAAAGTAAGTTAAAAGGTCAGCACTTCACATTCTTTGCTTTTAAATGAACTTGCTTGATGTTTACTTTTTTTCGACAAATTTTACTGTATATTTTTTTCGACAAATTAAATCATTGCTAATTGCACACATTAGCAAATGAGTCTCCTGTTAAAGCACAATGCCACTAACCTGTGAATGTGAGGGCAAGCACATGCTTCCTCCAAAGCATATGAAGCCAGCCACCTGCTCCTTTCAAGCTTCCAATAATAGAAAAACACTGGACATGCCAACCTCACATGGCCAGGTCTATTATATCAGCAAAATATGGCCACATTTGGTAGCATCGTGCTGAACTAAAGACAAATTTAATTCATGATTTAAATAATTCAAATTTAAACAAATTTTATTCATGGTATACAACAGTATCCATCTAACAAATTTTAAGTGCCAGTATTTATGTGTTTGTTGCTTTGCATATTTTGCATTTTACATATTGCTGTATTTTAAGGTTGATACATTATATTGGCTGTAATGGTACAGTGGGTCAATATGTACACAGCACAACAAATAGCTCTTAATTTTGTGAAGATGCTTTAGACTGTTATTTAAAACATTGTTACGTTTAAAAAAACATAAATTTTTAAAAATAACACAGAATATCTATTTCATTTTCAGTGTTTCGCTTATTTATAACTGAATATAAACTTCTATGTTTAAGATGCCAGTTCACAATCCTAATATAAATATGATTTACAAATGTATTGACTACCCCTCTCAATTATCTCATTTAAAAGCAACATGATTAAAATATAGATTGCATGAAGGCGTGAGTGACAGTAGACTAAAAATGGAATGAAACAAATCTGTACCGATAAATAAATATGTAGATCCCAGTAGATAAGAACATCAGCTAGTGGAATAGTTTGGGGTGAATCAGGGATTGGACATCATTTAAAGGTGATATTTTTTTCTCTCCCTCTTGTAATATTCAGCACTGAATAAGAGAAACAATGACCCACACAGCCCTGGAAATATACTGAACGTCATGATGCCAACAGCATTCCTTAAAGACTATGAGGAATGACTAAGAGTTTCTGTCCAGTGCAGGGTTTCCCCATAACTGACGAATCTTAGAGATTAGCGAATTGTTCTGTGTAAAATATGCTCTAGTTTTTGCAAAGCCTTCATAACTGCTCAAAATTGTTGACTCAGTCAGGTCATCATACATGCCCAAAAATATCCATACCCACACATACCCATCCACAATCAAACTAATAATTCAGATGTCTTTGAGAAATCTGATAACATTTGTAAGGCCACTGCAGTCACTAGAGTGAGAAGACAGTCTGGAATGAATACTGAACTAAGAAAAAGTTGCATATATATTATGTGATTGTTGCAAATTTATATGTTGTGCATTCAAACATTCTCAGGTCAGTGTAAGCTTTTGTCCATTTATTTTAGTGTAATCATAATGCTTTTGTATTTTAGCTTTGCAATAAGCTAATAATACTCATTTAATTTCTTCCATGAAAATGAGAATTTGTAAGAAAATAAATGCTTCATAAAATGAGTAAAACATCTTCTGGTAGCCCTAGGAAGTTCACCGATTATGAATATGGGTGATAGCCTGAGCAAAGTGTTTCATCAGTTGTTAGATGTGGAAAAATCAAGCGTCACCAAGCTTGGTTTTTTTTAAAGTAAAACTCAATGTAAAACTGGTAAAAGATGCATATTAGCTTCTTTTAAATGCTTAAAATAAACATATGGAATGTGTTTGCATATAAAACCTGGATCGTTTCAACATTTATACTAATTAGACTGGTAAAATTAGTGACACAACAACAATATAGATTTTCAGATTTCATAGAGTGCAAAACCTTATATAGCCCTAATGAATTTGCTGTTTGCTTATACGAGTTCAGAATAAACACGAAATAAAGAGTATCTGTCCTTGCTCGAAATATGGTTTCTGAATTTTTAACATTTAAAATACTGTGTAAGGTCCCCTTTTTGGTGTTATTTTGGTGCGAAAAAAGAAGGCTCATTTATACTCTCTTTACATATGTAAATGCATATGTCCATTTAAAAACATTGTAACCATCACTGCCACATGCATCCTTTATGTTGGCATGGATGTTAAACACTACATCCACTAGAGCAGTTCAGGGTGAAATGTTTTTCATGACAATAACAAAGATGGCGATGTTGGAGGAGATGCTTATAATGTAACGTTACATAATACAAAAAAAAAAAAAAAGACGAAAGAGGCAGCATTGTAAGAGGCAGTGGTCTGTGAGGCCATTAAATAATTCTCAAAATGACCGTATGCATCCGTAATCTTCCAGAGAATGTGCAAACCTACAGGTGAACTGAACACAGAGTTCTGACTGAAGGCTTCATGCGTATCTGTATACGTATTAAAGTTTGAGCATAAATGAGCATTTATTGTGATAATGAATTTTATAAATAGGACCCAACACTAATGTATTAAGTAATTATATGGATGTTGTTCGTGTCTGTCGCACAGGTGAAGTGAGAGTAGACGCTCTTACTCTTCTTGTCCTGATTTAGGGCCTGATGCTTATACATGTCACGAATGTAGTTCATAGCAGCTTCAACATCTTGTGGCTTACCTGCAGCCAGCACCCAACAGAGAAGAGGAATGGTAAATGCAATGAAAAATGAGTGTGAATATAGACTAATTAACTAATTAACATTGAAAAAAGTATCAAGTTCCGAAACTGATCTTAAGTACAGCAGAATCATTCTGAGAGGAAACATTATGAGATTTTATCAGGAAAACTTAAAATACAATGTATATTACTGTGGAGATCAGTTATCATGAAAAGTGATAATGACAGTTCTATATATTTCTGCAGTACCACTTACAAGCTTAGGTATGTTACAGACAACTTTCTGTGTGGCTGAGGTAATAAAATCTGGTTTAGGAAACACTATGCAGACAACAAATATGACATATTATTGCAGAATTCGAAAGAGAGCAATATTGCTGTGTTTTATTTGTTGTAGTTTATTGCCTCATTAGTACAATTCAAATGAGAAATTGACATCAATAGACATCAGCAACAGGAACATCACAAATACTATCATACATGCAGTTATTGTGCCTGAGAGTGAAACTTCAACCTAGTTCCAGCAGCAACATATACGTCTTGCCTGCATCCTGATGCAAAAAGGGGTGTATTTTATAGTTGCCATGGGTAACAGACGGAAAAGGAGAAAGTGGAGATTTGGAGATATAGAGGTATGCAGTAACCGTTTCACAGACACAACTGATGAAGGAAAACAATCATGGTCAGGGTTTCCAGTATCAGTATATATATATATATATATATATATATATATATATATATTTTTTTTTTTTTTTTTTTACTCGTAAGGTAAGGTTTAAGCAGCAGATTCATCTTACCTGCATATTTGGGGAAGTACACCTGCAGCTCTGATGTTTTGATTTTCTCAGCTAGGATGTCCATTTTGTTCAGAAAGAGGATGATAGAGGCACTGGCAAACCACACTGAATGAATGGTGGTGTAAAACAGTGTTAGACTCTCCTCCATACGGTTCTACAACATCAGAAGAGAGAAGATGAGTGTGGGTTATTCCTTTTCCAAGAGAATAAGGATCAAACAAGGCACTTTTTAATAACACACAGGAAGGGTGTGTGGGACATATCAAAACAAAAGTATTTAAAATCTTGGTTGAGACAGAGTTGAGGTCAAGACGTGTCTGATGCCTGAACTTTGCACTTTTTTGGACTGCAGGCACAAGGCTGGCTACACAAGAAAATAATCCACCAATTAGCACTATGCAGACATCATGTCTAAATCACTTACTGGCATAAACTAACGTATGTTCACAAGTTCTGCACATTTTTCCCCTCAATATCTTAAACTCACCAAACATAATGTGTAAATGCTGTGCATTCACTGTAGTTGATCTTATTTATTTAGGAAATCTAGTGAGTGTCAGGTGTGCATAATGTGAATACAACTGTATATTAAATCTGTGAAACACAAAACCAAGTGTATTTAGAATATAACATTTGGCACAGTTATAAACCCAGTGTGTGTGAGAAATCTGAAAGAGAGAGAGATAGAGAGAGATAATGCACCTGTCAACAGCAGATGTAAACCTCTTTACTCGGATTGAGAAGGATAATTAGGGATTAAAAGTGCAGTAGGAAAAAAAAAGCTTCACAATATCCTCCACTCACATTCTTATTGTTCTGGTCATACTCGCTGAGGGAAAGCAGTGGATCCACTTCCGCCTCTCTGATTTCTGTCCTCCTACATCCACAATCCTACAGCAGGGGGAACACGTTTGTTTGAGGCAAGGACTTCTTAATCCTTATCATGATATTGGCTTTTGCAATGCAGATACTGAAGAAGGCTACAACATGTAAATGGGTCTTCCATCCAATCACAATATTTTTTTACTGTGAGTTGACCAATCAGAGTGCCAGATGAGGTTCTGTTGGTGTTTTGATGAACCAGAATGATCAGACGGATTGTGATCTATCAGGAGTAATTGATCTTGGCCAAAATAATACTGGCCTCACTAGTGTATTTATTAACAATTGATACGTCTGATTTATTTTTTGACCATGTGCTGTGTTGCTCTTTTTTCCTTCTTAGCTTCTGGAATAAATGTGTTCAGTAATGGCCTTGTCTGATCATGTAATTCATTTAACAAGGAGGAAATAGGCCAGACAGAGAACATTAATGGATTTGGACACAATATTGCATCCAAGAATTTCTACTGCTGTCACAAGAAATTACAATAAATCAAGCGTGACGAGGAAAACATTCAGAATTGTCCTGATATCTACACCATCTCAGTATTGTGGGTCCCGCCAGCACAGTTGTCTACGTGATTTGAAATGTGAGTTATTGCTTATTACTTGAGGTGGCTAAAATGATAGTATTTCATAATATTTTACAGGGGGCAGGGGGCACAACATTTCAGTGACTTGATCTAAAAAGCCAAACCTGTCAATTCATCCTAAAATGTAGTTATGAAACAAGTATCTATGGGTCTGCTGTAGTGATGGGAATTTCGGCTCTTTTTGTTTTTATGTTTTTATGGCTGTCTTGTAATAACTCACTGATTGCACTCACACATTCAATTGTATAAATAACTGGAGATTTATTTAAACACCTTAATAAAAAATCACTTGTAAACTCTGAAATATAGCCAATGGAACCCAAAAGGTAGGTATTATAAAATAGCTTATTAAATTAAATAATCATCCATTTCTGGGTAATAAAATAAACAAATACTCTGCAAAGTACAAAACAGCAGCATTCAACGATAGTGATTGAAACAACCACAACTGTCAACAAACATTTAACTGATTTAACATTTTCTTCAACTATTTTTTGGAAGGCAGTAGGGCTGCAACTAATTATTATTTTGATAATTATTTAATCTGTCGATTATTTTTTTCGATTAATCGATTATTAATCGGATAAAAAGGAAAACAAGCCAAATTTGGTTTACTGTCTGTTACTAGCATATTCAGGACACCATCAGTGAGAACAGCTGCTTGCTGTGGTGTGCAGATCGTCTTCAAAACATAGTCAGCAATGCTGGGCTGTTTTTATCTGAGGTAAGAAAGAAAGTGTAGATATGAACATACACCTTTTTTAAGTTAATAACTACTGATCTAAAATGCAGGCAACTTGAAATTACATAAATGGATATTGGGTGATGCTGCCATGTGCTGAGAATAAAAGGGAAATTCATCTAACACATATGATCAGATATGGTTAAGATATTTAAGATTTTAGATAAATAATGTTGTAACTGTATAAGGAACACACAACCTGCCATTATTAAAAATTAGTGTTTACATGAAGAATTAACCCAACCGTTACATTAATTTTATATTCATCAATATTTAACACAGTGTATGTAATGTAATAAACACTTATAATGTAATATACACTTGGCTGTGATACTCAAACACTAACACGCAATGCCAGTCAGAAAAGACCTTGAAAAAGGCTTTAAATATATTATTTTAAAAAATGTTTGGATTGATGTTTTAACTCTGAATGTAACTGCCGCCACATTTAAGGTGGAACTGAAAACTCGCTAAATACAAGAGTGATATAAATTTACTAAAAATGAGACATCTTGTTTAACTACTCTAGCAGGCTCTAGTGACATTGAGTGAGAGAAAAACTATCGTCGCTAACGTTACCTTGACTAAAACTACGGTTTATTTTGGAACTGCTGGTCGAGCCTTGACACATTTAAGGTGGAAGAGAAAACTCGGGGGGAGTCTAAGGCTTGTTCACTAAACACGAGTGTAATATCAATGTACTAAGAAAAACAAATGTTGTTTAACTACTCTAGCAGGCTCTAGTAACATTGAGTGAGAGAAAAAGTAGAATTAACTTACTATACTTAATCTCTTTCACACATAGCTCCAACAGGCTTCATTTTCAGGTGCTCATGCAGTGATGTTGTGCTGCTGTGCCATGCGAGATCAGCTGTGCACATTTTGCACCTAACGCTGTTCCTTGAAGGCGTTAATGTAAAGTGTTCCCATACTTTTGATGACTTGGGTCGTACATTTTTCTCTCTGTTTGTGCTAACATTATCCTCTGCTGTGACCGCCTCCGCCATTTTTCAAACCCTTCTTCCAGAGTTCGTCACGTGTAGCAACTGTACCTATGTGTATAATAACTTAGACCCAACTAATCGATTATTAAATTAGTTGCAAACTATTTTAACACTCGATTTTAATCGATTAGTTGTTGCAGCCCTAGAAGGCAGATTGGCATTCAGGAAAACCAAGTGTCTCAGCTTTGCTTGTTGTTCTCTGATTTGTTGAATGACAAGCCTTAGAAAAAAATGGCTCGGTCTTAGACAGGAACCGGCTCTCATCGTTCACTTACAAGAGCCGGCCCTTTGAACCGGTTCGTTCGCGACCGACACATCACTAATGTGTACCCACACAGTTAGTCAGGAAGCTCAGAGCATTCAGCCACTTGTTAGCTCATGGTATTTACATGAATAGAGACTCTGATCTAAAAAAAGACTTGAAATATAAGTCTGATGTGCCACTGTTCTAAAGGTGATGAAATATTATACACAACCTGGTGTTCTATGTGTGCTTTAATCTACGTAATGACTCGCTTCACACTGCAGCTAACCATAACTCACTTTAAACCTCAGCACATGCAAAGACAGTGTAGTGGAGTATGGATCAAATCAAATGAAGAAATAAAGACATGGAAAGTTCTGAATAAGAACTCTCCACTTTAACAAGGATTTTTGTGTTTGGAACAGAACCCACATTCCACAGAATTTTGTGTGTGCGTACGAACTCACATCAAAGGACTCACCAGGATGCCTGCCCATGGCCCCCTCACCTCCGCCATGAATGAAAGATAACAAACCCGTTTATTATGCTCTGGCAGAGGGGAGATCAAACAAAGTGGGGAATAACTGTGGGTGACAGTTCGGCTTTATGGCTGTGGCGCCTAAACGGCGAAACTTATCTCGTGTGAAAATCAACAGATGGCAGCGCTGACGTAACTCGAGTTGACCTCCGGGTAACCCATCCGCACAGGACGAACAGCATGGACCAACAGCTGTTCGAGTTGACCCCAAGTGGACGTTTGCGAAATCGTGTTTCGCCCTACAGACTCCTAAATGCACACTGAGCAACGAGTGTTCATGAACATTGTTTTATGCAAATATGTATTAATGTTAGCCCTTTTGTTGTCCTCAAATGAACGTCTACCAACCAATGAAGTGATGTGTATTACTGTTTCAATCACGAAAGAAAGTTTCTGTCTCTAATTAAGAAAACCAATTAATATCTTCTAACATAATATTGTAGTGGGATGTAATCATAAAGTACCCAAGATATATGCACGTAGATGTTTGATATTAATAATCCAGGACACATATTATACTATACCACAAGTATGTATAGGTAATCTTTATGTTATTCAATTTTGTGTATACGTGTATCCTTTCTCTCTCTCTCTGAAACGTGAAACAAGTCACCTGAGCCTCAGACCCAGGATCCAATCAAAGGAAGGATACCTCCCAGTTGGGCGTGACCGCGCCACCTCTGAAAAGAGTGTGCCCGGATCACGCCGCACTTCTACTCTCCGCTTCTCTCTGCTTTTTGTTTTACTCTTCTCTTTGTTTTACACTCTCTCTCTTATGCTCTCTCTCTCTGATTTTCAACCTCTCCAAGCGAGACGTTTTTCTCTTCCTTACGTCGAAACAAAGACTCTAAAAGGACCTCACTCAGCTTCCCAGGAGACGTCTTGCGCTAGCTAAAGTGTGAAAGAAAATTTACCAGTAACGTCGAGTAAATCCGAATAATCCTTTGTTCTTTTATTGTGTTTATGTTTTATCGCCCAACCGAAGTTTAATCTCACGATTTGACCAAAGCAGGTGAAACTTATTCGTGGCCAGAATAAGATATCACCCCTTTAGATAAGATAGTTGATAGTGGATACCTTAGCGTTATAAGCCGACTTCTGAGGGCACCGCTTCTGGAGACTCGAGTGACGAGCTAACGACTCTGAGACGCCACCCCACTCAGGGGAAAGACCAGCCAGGCCTGCAATCCTCCGCGAAGGGGAACCCCCCGACTGACGTCACCACGTCTAAGACCAAGAGTGTCTGACTCAACCTGGAAGGAATCCCCTTTCCAGCGAGCCTACCTTCAACGACGCGGGGAGGACAAGAAGCAAAAACACGGAGCACGGAGGTTAAAACAGCGAGACCCGACGGCTCGGTGAAAACGGCAAAAGAGTAAGCAAGCAAACTTCACTCACTTTCCAGAAGCTGGTGCCTAATTAAGTCTCTTGATAAATTTATACATTAATTAAAACCTCAGTTAGTTACACATTAGTCACAAGTCCTAGCACCTAGCTTATCTTTAAATTCGAATCGGCTTCACCTGCGTTGATGCCGTGAGATTTTGAGATTATGCTATGTTACGTACATATTCTTTTGTTAATAAATATTTCCATTATTTGAAATCACAGTGTGTGGAGTCTGTTCATTTAAAAGTCTGAAGATCCTGAAGAACTCACGTAGCTTGGCCATTATTCATTCTCAAACTACTTGTTAATGTTTTAATTAAGTCAATTATAAAATTAATTATTATCATTAGTCAAATATCAGTAATCATAAGAGTTTGAATAAGGTCAAACGCTACAAACACAATATATAAATATATATAATATATATATGGTGTATACACAACATACACTACAACAGGAAGGGCGACAAGGTGACATAACAGGTGGTGTCTCTCTCACACTGCTCCAGAGGGCTTAGATTGTGTGTTAGATCCCTGCATCGGGTCTGTGAGAACTTTGATGTTTTTCGCCCTGTATCTGTGTGGGGTTCTTCCAGGCCCTCTGGTTTCCTCCTATAGTGAGGTATTGCAATGGTAAAAATCTGTGAAATTACAGCTGTTTACAAAACATCTGAAGCTAATACTAATCCATTTTAATGTGGATCTGTAAACTGAGCAAAACATGTTATAGCTATGGACATGGAACCTGTGTCATTTCTGAGAAAACAACACTGATGTGTATCACAAGGGTGAATGCCACGAGTCAGAATGCCACATGAAGAACACTCCCTCATTTCTAATCGTCTTGTAGTTTTTCCCCTTTTCAGTTTTTGCTAGAGATGTGAAAGGCTAGACTGGTATCAGCCACAATCTAATATATGTGGTTATCAGTTTAATTCTGAATTATTTCATCAGTTTATTATCTGATTTCATATACCATTTCTGATTTATATTCCCAGGCTTTTAAATGCATATGAAGATACCAGTGGAGTCGTTTTCATCTCTAGGCATTTGAAGATACTGTGTCCAAAATACTGTAATTTTAATGATTGGAAACAGCTACTTCAAGGAGCACCCATTCTTGATAGAGATGCTTATTTAGTATAACATCCATAGAAAAGTAATAATGAAATCAGGTGCTAAGCTGCACATGAGCCTAAGGTAACCAAGCTTTGGCTAGTTGGTGAGTGAAAGACCACACATCTTTTATTCTTTTTCTAGTCACTACAGTTATTACATACAAGTTATCCAAGGAAAACAAAAACAATATTTGAAGCCTTTACTAAATATTGAACTGAGTATTAAACATAAACAATCCCATGTCCTGAAAACTTCACAAATTGTGTTAAAGCAAAAAAATACTTAGTGATTTTTCATTCTCTTAAATATTTTATTTACATTCTCTTAATTTATTTATTTTTTACTGACCCAATTTTGCATTTTGTAAATATATTTTCACTCAAACATTTGGGAGAGTTGGGGGCAAATTAAGAGTGAAAATTGAAAATGAATTGAAATTACAACTAAAGTTACAACTAAATTTCAAGAGAAAATTGTCAGTTCAAAAATAATATTTCAGTGCAACAATTTAATACAAACCGGATTCCAAAAAAGTTGGGACACTAAACAAATTGTGAATAAAAACTGACTGCAATGATGTGGAGGTGCCAACGTCTAATATTTTATTCAGAATAGAACACAAATCACAGATCAAAAGTTTAAACTGAGAGAATCATTTTAAGGGAAAAATATGTTGTTTCAAAATTTCATGGCGTCAACAAATCCCAAAAAAGTTGGGACAAGGCCATTTTTTACCACTGTGTGACATCCCCCCTTCTTCTTACAACACTCAACAGACGTCTGGGGACAGAGGAGACCAGTTTCTCAAGTTTAGAAATAGGAACGCTCTCCCATTCATGTCTAATACAGGCCTCTAACTGTTCAATTGTCTTGGGCCTTCTGTGTCACACCTTCCTCTTTATGATGCGTCAAATGTTCTCTATAGGTTAAAGATCTGGACTGCAGGCTGGCCATTTCAGTACCCGGATCCTTCTCCTACGTAGCCATGATGTTGTGATTGCTGCAGAATGTGGTCTGGCATTATCTTATTGAAAAATGCAGGGTCTTCCCTGAAAGAGATGACGTCTAGATGGGAGCATATGTTGTTCTAGAACCTGAACATAGTTCTCTGCATTAATGGTGCCTTTCCAGACATGCAAGCTGCCCATGCCACAAGCACTCATGCAACCACATACCATCAGTGATGCAGGCTTCTGAACGGAGCGTTGATAACAACTTGGGTTATCCTTGTCCTCTCTGGTCCGGATGACATGGCGTCCCAGTGTTCCATAAAGAACTTCAAATTGTGACTCATCTGACCACAGAACAGTCTTCCATTTTGCCACACTCCATTTTAAAAGACCTCTGGCCCAGTGCAAACGTCTGAGCTTGTGGAGCTTGCTTAGAAATAGCTTCCTCTTTGCACTGTAGAGTTTCAGCTGGCAACGGCGGATGGCACGGTGGATTGTGTTCACTGACAATGCTTTCTGGAAGTATTCCTGAGCCCATTCTGTTATTTCCTTGACAGTGGCATTCCTGTTTGAGGTGCAGTGACGTTTAAGGGCCCGGAGATCACGAGCATCCAGTAGAGTTTTATGGCCTTGACCCTTACGCACAGCAATTGTTCCAGATTCCCTGAATCTTTTGATGATGTTATGCACCGTTGATGATGATAACTTAATAAGGGACTGTTTTCCTCACAATAAATTTGGTGTTTTTTTTAAGAAGAAGCAGTTTGTATTAAACACCTTCTCCCTCACTGTGGAGAACATAAAGCATAGAGTCATGGCTCTGGTTCATCTGCTCCTACTGCCGGCTGTACTGCTGCCCCTCGGTCACTCAGGTAAGTGTCACACACACATAATCACACACACAGCCTGTGTTGTCCAGTAGCTCAGTGGATTGTCAGCTTTCTGTTCCAAGGGTTGAGGGTCTATTTTTGGTTGTGACTGCTGTCTTCTCTAAAACAGCTATGAACCCTATACTATTTATAGCGCTCTGGTAGGTTAATTGTGTGGCTGGGGAACCCCCCAATGCTACACCAATAAGGGTCCTTTGCCAAAACTCCAGCACTACATTGGCTCACATTTGAAACAGGATTAAACTGTAACGTGCTCTGGATAAGAGAATCTGCCAAATGCAATCAATGTAATTGTGAACAGCTCCAGTGTTTGTGAAGACTGGGACAATGTGGAATCTGTATTATATAATTAGAACAAGATACAATGTAAATGTATTCAGATTAAAATGAATGATTTTTTACTTATTTACACGTATCAACACATAAACTTCTTAATTCTGAATATCACCTAAAACCGATTAGTAAACTTGAACAGTCAGTTCTATATACACTTTTTGGACATTTAAAAAAAATATACATACCAGTAAGTACTTATAACCAGCAGGTCTCTGTACTGAAATCCTGTACCTCTCTCTGTCTCTCTCTGTCTCAGCCAGTGTGAATGTGTGTATCGTGAATGGCACAGTGGCTAAGCCCCACTCCAGACCCTATATGGTTTCTGTTCAAGGAGACAGGGAGCACGCCTGTGGGGGGTTCCTCGTGTCTGATCTCTTTGTCATGACGGCTGCACACTGCTGGAAAAAGTATGTTAATTTTAAATGAAAAGTTTTGGGCAAACTGACCTTTCTTATCTGATTGACACTTGTGCCTAGTTTCTGTTTGTTTGCTAAATTGAAAATGCACAAAAATAAAACATGGCCGTGTAAAGATTATGGCAGATTTATTCATTGTCTGTAAGCGCTTATACAATTCAGGGTCACTGTGGGTCTAGTGCCTACCCGGAACCACACCAGTCCTTGGCAAGGTGACACACACAAACACACTTTTTGAGTCGCCAATCCACTTAACAATGTGTGCTTTTGGACTGTGGGAGGAAATCAGCAGAATCCACGTGCACACGGGGAGAACACACCAAACTCCTCACAGACAGTCACCAGAGCAGGACTTGAACCCACAACCTCCAGGTCCCTGGAGCTGTGTTACTGCGACACTTCCTGCTGCACCACCGCGCCGCCCCATGGCACATTTAGTATATATGTCAGTATATTTCTTGTTTAACAGTACTGTATATTTAACATTATAGTATTTTTGAAGTTGACTCGCTGAGAAAGTAACCCCGTATGTTCAGTGGAGCTGAGATACTACACTCATCACAGTTGTAAATAATCTTTTTATCTCCAACACAGCAACTTTACATAGGAAAGATAACTTAGCTTGTTAAATCTGACATGATATTAGGTCACTGGCAGTTTGTTGGATGCTGGCTTCACACGTATCAGAAGAAGCATGTGCTAGTCTTCACAGTTTGTCAGCATGGTGTGATTGTGTGTAACATAGTAGTAATGACAGAGGTGGACAATTACTAAACTGGGGAGTAAACTGAGTAAAGAAATACATTTTTCAACAAGTTTCTGTCTCCTGGTTCCTCTAGGAGTGGACTGGATAAGGCAGAAGTGACAGCAGTGATCGGAGCTCATGATCTGAAGTCCAATGACTTTGAGCGTATAGCAGTAAAGGAGCACCACATTCATCCAGAGTTCCATTACCCTGCCCCCAGCAATGACATCATGCTTTTGAAGGTAAACGCTGCTATTTACTTTCAGCCTAGCTTTATTGTACAGGTATTGATATTAGGACATGCCTTTCAGTGTATTCTAAAATTAATAGTAACTTCTCTGAGTATGAAAGGTATGTTGTGATGAGTGTGAGGAACTGAAATATCAAGCCCTTAGGGTTTAAGGTTAATGGTCTATACGCACTACAACATAGGAGGATATTTCTGCTAGAAATAGATACACTAGCACTTTAGTTACATTACACCTCAACAGAATAAAGGACTCTTACGAACTCATTCACTAAATAGAAATCAACTCTACACTATTTCTATAGGATATTCAAGCCCACTTTGGTTGGTGAGGCTGTAGAGTAGAGGTATTCAAACTGTGGGCTGTGTGATGGGAACAGGTGACAAGCAAAATTGTAAATGGCAAAAAATAAATATTTATATTTAACATTTTCATATATTTCACTAAGGGCGGCACGGTGGCGCAGCAGGTAGTGTCGCAGTCACACAGCTCCAGGGGCCTGGAGGTTGTGGGTTCGTTTCCCGCTCCTCCGTCTGTGAGGAGTTGGTGTGTTGTCCGCGTGGGTCTCCTCCGGGTGCTCCGGTTTCCTCCCACAGTCCAAAAACACATGATGCAGGTGGATTGGCGACACAAAAGCGTCAGTAGATGTTAGTGAATGTGTGTGTGTCTGTGTTGCCCTGTGAAGGACTGGCGCCCCCTCCAGGGTGTATTCCCGCCTTGCGCCCAATGATTCCAGGTAGGCTCTGGACCCACCGCAACCCTGAATTGGATAAGCAGTTACAGATAATGAATGAATGAATGAATATATTTCACTATCCATTTTGGTGATGTTGGTTTATTACATTATTACATTACATTATTACATTATTACATTTATTACATTAATTTATTATTTACATTAATAAATGTTTATTTAATGGACTAATAGTACACAAAAATTTTATTTTTCTTCAACTTAAACCAGACTAAATCTGAGAAGAATTCAATGATTAAAATAAGACTAAATGTAATACACATTTTAGTCTAAAGACTAAGATTGAAACTAAATAAAAATCAACTGCTAGAAATAACACCGTGTCCGTGTCACTGCAGCACTGAGAATGATCCACTACCAAATCATACTCTCTGCTCTGTGGGGGTCCTGACCATTGAAGAGCGACAAACAATGTGTGCACAGCAACAGATGGACTACACTCTGTAATTGTAGAAGTAGAAAGTGCTCCTGTATGGTCAGTGAAGCTGAGACAATGGACAGTGAATATAGAAACAAGGAAGAGCACATAATATTCTGATATGATGCTGTATTGAGTTTACACGAGAGAAACAAACAAAATAAAAACATAAAGGTTTTACCTAAAGAACTGGAATAGAATTGAGGAAAGTTATGGACTGGATGAGGAGAAGAAAAAGATGTTATGTTCATATGTGGTGAATAGAGGAGAAGCATTTAATATACGCTGCCGTAATATCCATGTTGATGCATTTGTTTTGATGAGGTGTTCTCAAAAAACTATTGTGTGGGTCTTTGGGGGGTGAGCTGAGTCTTTCCCTGTTCTGTTTTAACTCTTACACAACTGCTCACTCTTTGATTTCTATCAGAAGTTTGACAAGAGGATGATTCCAAGGGTTCCACTTGTGAGTCTTGGTTCCTCCCAAGGTTTCTTCCTCCAGCCTCAAGGGAGTCCTTCCTTGCCACTGTTGCATTTGTCTTGCTCGCATGGGGCTTTCTGATCCACATTGTTATTTGTTCTGATACCAGTTCTGTAAAGCTGCTTTGTGACAACATCACTTACAAAAATGTGCTATATAAATACATATTGATTGATTGACTGATGACATCACAAATGTGTGCACCTCAAAGTGACAGGGACTCAGAGCAGGTTTAAAGTAAGAGTCATGAGGCTGTTACACCCAGTGCTGTTAGTAACCTTACTGATGCTTGAAGAATACGAGCCCAGAACAACATTCAGCAAATGTAATGTTGCCCAATTTTCATTCTCCCACCATGCTCCATCATCCAGATTCTCTCACATTAATCAAGTTCAGTTTTGTTTACAATATTTAACAAATTTTCTTGCCTTTGTTACAGCTAGGAAAGTCGACTGAAAACATCAAGAATGCTACAAATATTTCCATCTCTAAACTCAGCAAAGGCATGGATGGGTCTTGCAGCGTAGCTGGTTGGGGAAGAATTAAAACCAAGGGAAATACAAGTAACGTACTTCTGGAGACGAACGTCGATGTCTATAAAAATTGTGAAACATACTGGAACTACAACAACATACTGTGTGCAGGTGGTGTTAAAGGTGGATTTTGTGAGGTAAATTATCCTTAAGATTAAACCCATTAAACCCAAGCAGATTTCAGTTTCCTGGACCAGGATTAAGCCTAGTCCTGGACTACCCAGCATTCTGATTGGAGATTAACTACAGAAAGTACAATTTAGTCCAGGTCTAAGCCTAATCCCTGGTATGAAAAAAAAAAAAAAAATTATCAGAAGCTTTATAAAGGTTTAGTTCAGCAGTGTGTTAACGTTGCTTATGTTTTGTTGCAGGGGGGCATTGGTGGTCCTCTGGTGTGTAATGACACTGCAGTCGGCATTGCTTCCTTCACCGAGAAGGACAAATGTGACAAACCCAAAAAACCAAATGTCCACACCAATATTTCTGCATTCATGCCCTGGATTAAGCTCATGATCGGTAAACGCCAAAATGAGTAGTAATGCACTTGTGCAAGCGTTACATGCCTCAAATCAGACACAAGGTCCAGTTTTTGTGACATATTTATTGGGGGGGATGTCTGAAAATACATCAAAAGATACAGATTTAACTGGAGATAATGCTACTGCTTTCACTCGTGCACTGCCTGCTACTGACTTCTTCACTAGCCTAGACCCACAAACATAGTAAGTAGATCAGTTTGTGCCCCCTTTTGACCCGGTTTAAATGTTGAACCACAGTAAATACAATGGATTGCTTAGAGCAACGTAATGTCCATTAGAATAATTTTTAAAAAATTAAGGGGGTGGTGTTTTCCATATTGTTCACTGTTGTTAACCATTAACCAATTAACCAATGTGCCACACAAGGCCTGAGTACATTGTGGAGGAATTCCTAATGTAAGTTTGTCCCACATTCAAAAACAGGGGATGTAGGGAGGAGCGCTATGTGCATGTGTGTGACTACTCAGGTCAACCACTTGGAAACGATGAATGGCATTTAGTGTGCAATGCTCTGCTTTTGTCCAAAGGTGTGTGTGTGTGTGATCGTATTGCCTCAAAGCATAGTTTTTAAGAGGTTGGAACTATGATTAGTTGAATTTTATGTTTGATGGACATTACTATTATGGTGTAATGTATAAATATTTTGTTGATGTATATGTTATTGGGCTTGTCTTTAGATGATACAGACAAGGATTCAAACAGAAGTGTGATTGATAAGGGTTGGGAGAATCAGAGCAGTGTGGTAAGTTTAAAATGGTAATGTTAAATATAATTGTTTTATACATTATTTTTTGTCAGTGAAACCCTTTCTATTTTTATGATTGTGTTAAATTTAATATGTTTTTTGTTATTATATTTGTTAGGATTTTATATGTTGACTTTTAATGTTTTTGTTTCTCTTTGTGCAGAGGGCTGAGTCACATTTTTGTACCTTTGGATTTATTGATTGATTTGATGGTGGAACTGAGCTTAATATTAATATAATTGTGGTTTAATATTAATATAATTGCAAGTTTTTTAAAAGTAGTCACTTAAATTTTATGGGTATTTTTTTTTCACATATTATTAGAAAAACTTAGTGTGGTGTGTAAAGCCCTTCTAGCTGTCAGGAACCACGGAGCGGACTGACGGAGGCGGACGCACTTGCTAAAACACAGTAACTTTTATTTACAAGACAACCATACAAAGACAGACTAAGATAACTAGTGAGAAAACTTAAACAAAGAAAGACTGAGACAGAGAAACTTGGAAACAATGACTTGGACAGAGAAAGGGAACTGGACATAGAAACCTAGGAAGAGAGAGCTAAACATACAAAGAGAAAAACAGACTAATCTTAGACAGAACTAAATAGACACTCGAACAGCTAGAACTAAAAAGACACAGAAAGTTAAACAGACTAAACTTGAATATAGACATAAACTGAGTAAACACACAAACAGACAAAAGAGATACAAAGACTGACTTGGAGGGTATACGAAATAAGCAAGACAGACAGACCAGAGAGTACAAAACAAAGGTGAAATGTCCGACCAACAGGAGAAACACAAGGGAACTTAAATACAAGACACAGACAAGCTACACCTGGACAGGTAACGAGGGGGCAGGGAAACAGATGAGACACAGACGAGGAGGCGCAACAAAGGCGGGACTAGGAAAACAACAAACAGAGCCATGTGCTGAGAGCGAGCACATGGCCTTAAAAAAACAGACATGACAAGACTAGGGCGTGACACTAGCAGTGAGAGATATAATTGCCCTTGTTTTTGTGGATGATATCTGACTATACTCTAAGTGAATAAAAACCTGTAATTTTACTCTTGATTTTGGTGGAATTGTTCTTTAATGGCCATATGCTGAAACCGGTTGTATTTAAAGAATGTAAAGTTAAGAGTTGACTGAGTATGGATGAAGAACTGTCATTAGACCATCATCTAGAACTTGATGTTTCATTATAAATAAACCACTTGTTTTGCATTAAAACCATCTGTCCTCTCATGCTGAATATTGTAATGATAGGTTTATGAAATAAACAATGTAAAAGGATGTAAAAAATCCCCACAAAAGGATTCATGTTCATAATGAAATCAAAGATGGAACCCATGAAGAGAGCACATTTATATTAATAAATACCTGCGTAATTAATGTATTCTTCCTACACTCTTAAAAATTATGGTTCTACAAGGGTTCTTTATTAAAGGAAATGGTTCTTTGTGTAACCCCTATTTGGGTACCATTCTGGTAGTTATAAACATTGTAACTTCATTGGCATTCACTTTCTAGGGCCTTATAAGCCAATCACAATCAAAAAACAAAAGTATGCAGGGTTTTATTAAAATAATAAAATGAATATAAATTCCTATTTTTGTCATTATTTAAAATGTATCATGTTTTGGTCTAATTTCCCTTCCAACATATGAATTAATTACCTTTATTATTTATCTATTTTCTTTCCTGTGACAGGTCATTTGTCTGTTTTAACATCTGATGGCTTCTTCGTTAAGCTGGGTTACATTTGCATCATGAAAGGGTTCTTCATATGGATAGAGAATGGGTTATAGATGGATCTATATAGCACCATTTAGAGAAGGGTTCTATATGGCACCAAAAACGCTTCCTCTATTGTTACAAGCTTGACATCGTAACAATAAAAGAACTTAAAGGTGCTATATAGAATAATCTATAGCACATTCTCCATCAATCTGAAGAATCCCTCCATTCATTGATTATTTGTAACCGCTTATCCAGTTCTAGGTCGCGGTGGGTCCAGAGCCTACTTGGAATCATTGGGCACAGGGCGGGAATATACCCTGGTGGGGTGCCAGTCCTTCACAGGGCAACACACACACACACCACCACCCCCGGACACTTTTGAGTCGCCAATCCACCTACCAACGTGTGTTTTTTGGACTGTGGGAGGAAACCGGAGCACCCGGAGGAAACCCACGAGAACACACCAACTCCTCACAGACCTGGAGCGGGAATCGAACCCACAACCTCCACGTCCCTGGAGCTGTGTGACTGCGACACTACCTGCTGCGCAGAATCTTTTAATCATGCAAAATTTTCCTCAAGTGTTCTTGGTTCTATATAGAACCATTTTCTTTACTAAAGAGCCTTTAAAAATTTTGCCCTTGACAATGCACAGAAATATAGTAGTATCATATTAATAATTATTATATTATTGCAAAAGATCCAACATCAGAACATATAAATGTCAATATGCTACAGAAACACAGCATGTTGTGTAAAACACTATGCTGATAACTTTACCACTAACTCCACTAGAACCCAGATAAAATCATCTGATGAAATGTTTATTCTTATCTTTGTTTTTTGGGGTGTTTCCAACTTCCTGAAGATGGTGAAGGCTACAGAGGAGCCTCACAAACCTCACAAATTTAATACAAATTAAATTCAGAATATTTGGACTTCACAAGTAAATGAAGCTGTGATGGGCTTCACAGTTTTGTGCTGCGGTACCTGAGAGTTTGTGAACCCTTTAGAATTTCTCTACATTTCTCAAAAAACATTTGTGTTGAGGAAGATAAGGCAATATTATCTATGAGTGAGAAAATTATATGAATTTTTGCTTTCAGTGCGTGTTGTGACTTCCTTGTAAACATCTGTTAAGGATCAGTCCTGCACATGACCTGATTTTAATCTCACTCCTTCAAACAGAACAGCTTCAACTAAAAAAGTTACTTATATGAACTTCTTGCCCCAAGTTCTTCCATTGGATTAAGATCAGGACATTGACTTGACCTTTCCAAAACACTAACTTTATACTTTTTAACTGTTCTTTGGTAGAATGAGATCTGTGCTTAAGGCTGTTGTCTTACCACATGGTCCATGTTTTCTTGAGATTCAGTTAATAAACAGATATCCTGGAATTTCCCTGAACAATTTGGGAGGATTCAGGATTCAACGTTCCCTCAATGATGGGCAAGCTGTACTGATACCTGAAGTTATGTAATAACAATTTTGGCAGTAGGACAATGCTCAAACTTCTCCCCTCAGCCGTATATATACCCTGCGAACTCAGTTCATGTCCATGTCAGACAAACTTGCTGCACTTGGCTCACAAAACCAAGGGCGTAGAATTAGTATGGACAGAAGTGACTAGCACTGACTAGTTTTTCCTTCTAGGTTTGAGCACTGACTAGATTGTATTGTATATTGCACTTATTACGTTTTGTTTGCACTGGCCCTTATTCTGACAAGCGTCTGAACTTGAGTTTGAGTTTGGACTCTAACCTATTTGGACACTGGAGTGGAGCTGACAGACTACACCCATCACAGATGTAAATAACCCTTTTATGTCCAACACAGACAGAAAGAGAATTTCATTATCATTAAGCTGCTACTGGTAATGTTTCCATTGCTTTCATTGGGCAATATTTCAGACGCCCAGGTGAATGCAGTATCACAGCCATCAAAAACCATTGCTATGAGAAAATAGCAACATATATTTAGCCAATCATGTTCCTTGAACTGGACACCTCAGGGAGTACATTGTCTATCGCCCTAAGCAGATCAGTTAGAGGTGAATTCAGGACACCTGGGATTATTTGTAAAGAAACTACAGGTCAAAGAACTCGGTCCACACACACACACCTTTGGACACTTTTGAGTCGTCAAACCACGTGTGTTTTTGGACTGTGGGGGGAAACCGGAGCACCCGGAGGAAATCCATGCGGACACAGGGAGAACACACCAATCTACTCATAGACTTGAATACACACCCTCCAGGTCCCTGGAGCTATTTGGCTAAGTATATTTGTGAGTGTAAACTACTAGGTGAAGTGTAAAATATTAAATTAATATTAAATAGTAGGCACTTGTTTGAGGTCATTGTTTTACTCATAATCAGGCAAATGTCACATTAAATTAGACTATGATGTGTTATACACTGTAAATAGTTGACATGCTTTGATTTGGAGTTGTATACTTTATTCATTTGGATTCCATTTTTCTCAATATATGTAGGTGTATGCTCAGATGTTTCAAGATGTAGACATTCATCAGGTGACACAGTTGGAGCAGACATATGTGGATGCAATTCATTGCTTGAGGGCAGACTCTGGCCTTAAAATATGCTACAGTCGACGGTACCAGCTACTGGACTCCAAAGAATAGTAAGCTGAAGTGTATAAAATTATTTTGATATGTTAGACCTGTGCAATCACACTGCAGTGGACTTGCCCTTTTTTCCAGCGTGTGTTTCTGCTTTGTGTCCAATGATTCTGGATATGCTCTGGACCCAACGCAACTCTGATCAGAATGAGGCTGTTACCAATGATCAATGAATGAATAGTGTGGTGCCATGTATGAAGATGTAAATAAAAGTGAAGGAATGTTAAAGAATGTACACAGCTGCAGATACCTTTCAAAATGACAAGGGAAGAAGAATAGCATCAGAAAATAAGTTTTAATCAAATTAAAATATAAAATTAGTCATATTCCATGGTTGGAGAGCAGCAGTATATTATTTTCAAAATTGAATAACTGCTTACAGATTATCTGAAGTTTTGAGAAACCAATTAGGAATATACCCCTCGGCAATACACATATTTATTGTCATATAGTAAATAGCAAAAACGTTAAAATGCCAGTGCAATTGTGTCTTAATATTGAATTGAGAAGATGAAAAACTCAGTGATGTATCTGTTGAATGAATAAATAAATAAAATTGTCTTAGTTCTGATGTAAGAGTTGCAGGACCGTATATATCCACGAGATGGCGCCCAATAGCTGTAAAAGAAATGGAGTATGAGTAGAACCTGGAAAAAATGTGGAGAATTAAGTAATTTATTCTAATGTTTATAGTCAGACTCATGTTATGGAAATTCTGCGTATTTTTATGTTGTGCTTACAAAGTGTCTCCAAATTACACCAGTTATTTTCATTCATTCATTATCTGTAACCCTTATCCAGTTCAGGGTCGCGGTGGGTCCAGAGCCTACCTGGAATCATTGGGCGTAAGGAGGGAATACACCCTGGAGGGGGTGCCAGTCCTTCACAGGGCAACACACACACACACCTTTTGAGTCGCCAATCCACCTTGTGCATTGTGTGTTTTTGGACTGTGGGAAGAAACCGGAGCACCCGGAGGAAACCCACGCAGACACGGGGAGAACCCACCAACTCCTCACAGACAGTCACCCAGAGCGGGAATCGAACCCACAACCTCCAGGCCCCTGGAGCTGTGTGACTGCGACACTACCTGCTGCGCCACCGTCCACTCACCAGTTATTTGTAGTATTTAATTTATGAACAAGCTAAGAAGCATCCGTTCATTAAACTCCACATTAAACTGCTCATTATCGTCTAATTTCCTGTAAAAATTGGTGGAGTGAGGCATTTTACCTGTTACTTTTAATCATCATGCCCTTCCTTGTCTTCCTGACATCTCCCTTTCTCTCTCTCGCTCTGTCTCTTTCTCTCTGTTATTTGGTCCTCTCTTACTACACGCTCAATTCTCAGAACATTTTCATGATAAGAAAACTAAAACAATCCCAGGACAGCATTTAATTAAAGCTCAGGCTACACATGCACTACCAGCGTAACACAGAATATACATCTTCAAAGATAACAACTTCCTTGTGTTCTTTCTCTAATGAACAATTTCTTATATTTGCATGTCCCTGATGCACAACATGTATATTACACAGATATTAACGTGTTTTATATTATTTCCTCTATGCTGTTTGATACTAAACTTAATATAACTGTGCTTTTGTAGCTTCTTGAACAACCTGGACCGCATTGCTGCCCCAGCTTACATCCCCACAGCACAGGACGTTCTGAGAGTGCGCTTTCCAACAACTGGGATCAACGACTATTCCTTTGTAGTGGAGAAGATAACTCTGAGGTAATAAGAGTAAATGATTTAACTGCTTTTGACTCTTTTTAGTAAACTAATCTTTGAGTGGAGCGGCACGGGCGCAGCTTGGAGGTTATGGGTTCGGTTCTTGCTCTGGGTGACTGTCTGTGAGGAGTTGGTGTGTTCTCCCCGGGTGCTCCGGTTTCCTCCCACGGTCCAAAAACACACGTTGGGAGGTGGATTGGCGACTCCAAAGTGTCCGTAGGTGTGAGTGAATGTGTGACTGTGTGTGTTGCCCTGTGAAGGACTGGTGCCCCCTCCATGGTGTATTCCTGCCTTGCACCCAATGATTCCAGTTAGGCTCTGGACCCACCGTGACCCTGAATTGGATGAGTGATTACAGGTAATGAATGAATAATCTTTGAGTGTCTTTATCTGATATGTAAATCTAGGAATATACACTGGTAAATATTCTCTCCAAATTTGAAAGTGGTAGTAAATGGCCTCATTATGAATTGTTATATGTTTATAAAAAAAAATATTGTTTCCAATTTTATAATGTTATTCCCCAGGCCATTATTAATGGCCTGTCAATAGTAACTGATGGTGTAGCAGGTAGTGTCACAGTTACACAGCTCCAGGGACCTAGAGGTTGTGGGTTCAGGTCCTGCTCCACACGTTGGTAGGTGGATTGGCGACTCAAAAGTGTCCGTAGGTGTGAGTGTGTGTTGCCCTGTGAAGGACTGATGGCCCCCTCCAGGGTGTATTCCAGCCTTGTGCCCAATGATTCCAGGTAGGCTCTGGACCTACTGCGACACCTTAACTGAATAAGAGTTACAGATAATGAATGAATGAATGACCAATCCTTCTGCAACTGCAACTAGAACTAGATTCAGCTTTCTTTAATTGCATACAATATCCACAGTATGCAGAACATATTATTGTTTATCTTAAAGACAAAATATATAATGATACTGAAGAAGGATATCACTGAGTAACTGTTTACATCTGACTGGGCAACTCCTGTCTGTTGTTGACTGATAATCAAATTAATCCTTGTTTGTTTATTTATTTTTTGTTTGAAAGTCCATATTCTCATATTGACTTATATTTATTCCCACACCAGAAAAAGAGTTAAACATCCACTAAAACACTTTGTCATGGCTGCCTTTAGACAGCAGGTCAGAAAGGCCTAAATATCTAATTTGTGGCTATCATTGAATCTGAAAGATTTCTCCCAACTGAAATGTAATATAACTTCAATATGACTCCGTAGGTGGCAGTGCAAACCTGTACAGCCAGATCAGAATTTATGATATAAAATTTTACATCAATCCAAACCTGACCTTGTAGTTTCAGCTTGCTGGGCACACTATATGACAAAATTAGCTTTGTGAAAAATATAAAATAAAGTTTTAATAAAAATGTTAAAAATAATCTGATTTTGGATATCAATGACATTCCATTGGCTGCATGTGGTTGTGGAGTCTCATGCAAACAAGGGTTCTCAAAAGAGGAGGGTTGGTTTACACTGTCACAATAGTTTTCTTTTACACAATACAGGTTTATTATTGCTATAATATAAATGTGAAGTTATTACTTCTGAATTAATTATATTGAAAGTGAAAAGACAGTCAACAATCTGGAACTTTTTTGTCAACAGTTTTTATTTTATATTTTTTAGGAAGTGAATTATAAAAATATTTCTCTCATAACACTAACAAAACAGCAAAATGTTGCTTGATTTTGTGAACAATATTCAACATAAACTCTATTTAGCACATGTAGGACAGTATGTGCGAACATGAGAATGGGCTTTGCAGATGTATTTCTCACATGTGCAACACAGCTTTTGTCTTGCAGTCCTTCTTCCAGGTGCAGAACTGGCACCTTTTTCTTTTGAGTTACCCAGCTGCAGACTCAGGTGGATCAGGACAAGATGCAACTCCCTGAACAGCTTCCACAATGGCTGCAGAGGCTTCTGCGCGGGACAGGCGCTCCCTTCTCTCAATACACGGGTGACAAGAGCCTTTCCCAACTGCTCAAGGAACATCCTTCTCTTGTTTTTCTTCCCTGACATCCAGGTTGGGTTGATCTGCTGCCATCAAAAGCCCGATGTAGCCACGCAGGTCAATCTCATCCATTTTTTTTCCAGTTTTCTCCATATTTGCGGAAACCCTCCAAATTTGTGTTTTCCAGGATGATTTTTTTGATGGCTGGTGTGATGAACAGGAGAAAGGTGGATAAAATGTCCTGGACGTGGGCAGCTGAATACCTTGTTGGCCCTGGAGTCATCCTTATGATGTTTGATGCTGCTGTTCTTCCCTGGTTGCTGTCTGAATTTGATGAGGACCATGCATTTTTGCCGTTCTTTGACAAAAAAAGTCTCTCTGTCAGCGTTAGGGATTTCCTCTTCTTCTTCATCTGAAGATGCATCATCCTCTGGGTTGCATTCCTCCCCATCTTCCTCTTCAGATACATCTTCATCCTTTTGTTCCTCCAGAGCTCCTGAAAATATCTCATCCAGGACCTGTTGGGCACTGAAATGTCTATTCATGGCTTCAGCCAGCAACCAACTGGGGTACTTTTATTCAGGGTCCCATCAAAGAAACTCCGACCTAAGAACTGATCATGTGTTATTAGGCCGGAGTTTCTTTTATGTGTGTGTGTGTGTGTGTGTGTGTGTGTATTAGAGAGAATTTGTGTGTGGCCTTTGAACTTTTTTCTGGTGTTTAAATGCTTTTATAATTCACGGGTCAAAAATGACCCATAAGACAATATTTGTACCCTAGTGGTGTACAGCTCACATGGAAACATAAACAAAAACAAAGTATCATTTTTTCTAATGAAGGGGTCGCTTTAGGAAAAGTCATAAAATTTCAAGTTGGAAAAAGATAGTTTAAGGTATTTTTTCTACAGCTAAACATGGTAGTGGGTCACTTTTGACCCGCAAGACAACACAAGGGCTAATAAAGATTGTAGTGGAGTATGGATCGAATAAAGAAATGAAAATTTCTGAATAAGGATTTCTTGGGACAGAACCCTACATTCCACAGACTGCGTGTGTGCAAAGACTCTGCATTCCCCCCCCCACACACACACCCTCACGCACACACATAAGGTCTGCATCAAAGGACCCTGTCCATGACCCCCCCGCCTCTGGTCCATGAATGAAAGATAACAAGCCAGTTTATGATGCTTTTAGGCAAAAAGAAGATCAAACAAAGTGTTTAAGACCAGAATTAAAAAGAACCCGTTTATGGCCCTTGGCGCCTAAATGGCTCACAAAATCAGCAGATGGCTAACAGGATTGACCTCACCCTGAACTCCTGTTAACCCATCCGCACAGGACGAACAACATGGACCAACAGCGATCCCAAGTGGACGTTTGCGAAATCACGTTTCGCCCTGTGGCCATCTAAATACATAAAGGACTTAATCGAATTTTAATAGATATGTTTATGCAATATGTAAAAATGTCACTCTCTGTTGTCCTCAGATGAACGTCTAACATCTAATGAAGTGATGTGTATTACTGTTTCAATCATTAAGGAAAGTTTCTGTCTCTGATTAGGAAAACGAATTAGTATCTAACCTCTAACATAATATTGTAGTGGGATGTAATCGTAAAACACCCAAGATATATATACATAGATGTTTGATATTAATAATCCAGGACACTCATTGTGCTATACCACAAATATGTATAAATCATTTTTGTATATACGTGAATCTTTTCTCTCTCTCTGAAACGTGAAACAAATCACGTGAGCCTCAGACCCAGGATCCAATCAAAGGAAAGATACCTCCCAATTGGGCGCCACCTTTGAAAAGAAAGTGCCCGGCTCACGTCGCTCTCTCTAGCCTCTCTCGCTTCCTCTTCTCGCTCTTCCAGCTTCCGCTCTTCTCAGAGCTCTTCTGCCGCTCTCCAGCGACCTTCTCACGTTGCGCTCACTCTCTTCAAGTGCGACGCTCTTCATTCCTCCGACGGAACGACTCAAAGACTCTAAGAAGGATCGCACTCAGCTCCAAGGGACGCCTTGTGCCAGTTAGCAGTGTGATACAGAAACTACAACGTAACGTCGAGTAACTCTAAGTAATCTTTGTGTAATCGTGTTTATGTTTTATCGCCCAATCTAAGTTTAATGTCACGACTGATCAAAGCAGGTGAAACTTATTCGTGGCCAGAGTAAGAAACAACGCAGAGATAGAAGAAAATCGTAAAATAAGTATAAGCCTATTGACTCGATTTTCAGTTCTGGAGACTGCAAGGACCAGCGAGACTTCTCGTCCAAAGCTTCCATATGGTTGGAACCTCCCACTCAGGACAGTGAGCCAGAGGGAATCCTTTCGTCTACGTCACCACGCTCTGAGTGCGCCCGAGGGGGCTTGACTCGCGGGTGACTAAATCCAGGCTGACCCAGCCTGGAAACTTCCACGGAAGAACTGCAGGAACTAAGCGGGACTCCTCCCTTCCATAACCTCAAAGAGCCTCTGTACCCGTCGAGTGGTGGAGAATCGCCGAAAAAGTAAGCTAAAACTATGCACTTCCAGAGCTGAAAATTGAATTAAGTCTCTTGATAAATTTATACGTTAATTAAATCTCAGTTAGCAACACATTAGTCACAAGTCATATCGCCTAGCTTATCTTTAAATTCGAATCGGCTTCACCTGCATTGATGCCGTGAGATTTTGAGATTATGCTATGTTAAGTGAATATTTTTTTCCTTTTAATAAAATATTTCCATTATTTGAAATAAGTGTGTGGAGTCTGTTCATTAAAAGTCTGAAAATCCTGAAGAACTCACGTAGCGATGACAGTATTCATTCTCTAACTACTTGTTAATATTTTTGTCATTTAAGTCAATCATAATAATAACAATTATCATTAGTCCAAACGTCAGTAATCAGAAGAGTTTGAATAAGGCAGATTTGGCTTTTTAGATCAAGTCACTGAAATTTTGTGCCCCCTGGCCCTGTAAAATATTATGAAATACTATCATTTTAGCCACCTCAAGTAATAAGCAATAACTCACATTTCAAATCACGTAGACAACTGTGCGGGCGGGACCCACAATACTGAGACGGTGTAGATATCAGGACAATTCTGAGTGTTATCCTCGTCACGCTTGATTTATTGTAATTTCTTGTGACAACAGTAGAAATTCTTGGATGCAATATTGTGTCCAAAGCCATCAATGTCCTCTGTCTGGCCTATTTCCTCCTTGTTAAATGAATGACAGGGCCATTACTGAACAAATTTATTCCAGACGCTAAGGAGGAAAAAAGAGCAACACAGCACATGGTCAAAAAAAAAATCAAACGTATCAATTGTTAATAAATACACTAGTGAGGCCAGTATTATTTTGGCCAAGATCAATTACTCTTGATAGATTACAAACCGGATTCCAAAAAAGTTGGGACACTAAACAAATTGTGAATAAAAACTGAATGCAATGATGTGGAGGTGCCAACATCTAATATTTTATTCAGAATAGAACACAAATCACAGATCAAAAGTTTAAACTGAGAGAATGTATCATTTCAAGGGGAAAATATGTTGTTTCAAAATTCCATGGCATCAACAAATCCCAAAAAAGTTGGGACAAGGTAATGTTTTACCACTGTGTGGCATCCCCTCTTCTTCTTACAACACTCAACAGACGTCTGGGGACAGAGGAGACCAGTTTCTCAAGTTTAGAAACAGGAATGCTCTCCCATTCATGTCTAATACAGGCCTCTAACTGTTCAATCATCTTGGGCCTTCTGTGTCACACCTTCCTCTTTATGACGCGTCAAATGTTCTCTATAGGTGAAAGATCTGGACTGCAGGCTGGCCATTTCAGTACCCAGATCCTTCTCCTACTTAGCCATGATGTTGTGATTGCTGTAGAATGTGGTCTGGCATTATCTTGTTGAAAAATGCAGGGTCTTCCCTGAAAGAGATGACGTCTAGATGGGAGCATATGTTGTTCTAGAACCTGAACATAGTTCTCTGCATTAATGGTGCCTTTCCAGACATGCAAGCTGCCCATGCCACAAGCACTCATGCAACCCCATACCATCAGTGATGCAGGCTTCTGAACGGAGCGTCGATAACAACTTGGGTTATCCTTGTCCTCTCTGGTCCGGAAGACATGGCGTCCCAGTGTTCCATAATGAACTTCAAATCGTGACTCATCTGACCACCATTTTGCCACACTTCATTTTAAAAGACCCCTGGCCCAGTGCAAACGTCTGAGCTTGTGGAGCTTGCTTAGAAATAGCTTCCTCTTTGCACTGTAGAGTTTCAGCTGGCAACGACGGATGGCACGGTGGATTGTGTTCACTGACAATGCTTTCTGGAAGTATTCCTGAGCCCATTCTGTTATTTCCTTGACAGTGGCATTCCTGTTTGAGGTGCAGTGATGTTTAAGGGCCCGGAGATCACGAGCATCCAGTAGAGTTTTACGGCCTTGACCCTTACGCACAGCAATTGTTCCAGATTCCCTGAATCTTTTGATGATGTTATGCACGGTTGATGATGATAACTTAAAAGTCTTTGCTATTTTACGCTGGGTAACACCATTCTGGTATTGCTGCACTATCTTTCTGCGCAACAATGATGGAATTGGTAATCCTCTTACCATCTTGGCTTCAGAGAGACACTGACACTCTGAGAAGCTCTTTTTATACCCAATCATGTTGTCAATTGACCTAATTAGTGTTAATTGGTCTTCCAGCTGTTCATTATATGCTCAATTTACTTTTTCCAGCCACTTATTGCTACTTGTCCCAACCCTTTTGGGATTTGTTGACACTGTGAAATTTTAAATCAACATATTTTTCCTTCAAAATGTTACATTTACTCAGATTAAACTTTTGATCTGCCATCTATGTTCTATTACGAATAAAATATTGACATTTGCCATCTCCACATCATTGCATTCAGTTTTCATTCACAATTGGTTTTGGAATCCGGTTTGTACATGGGTCCTTCTGATCATTCTGGTTCATCAAAACACCAACAGAACCTCATCTGGCACTCTGATTGGTCAACTCACCATAAAAAATATTGTGATTGGATGGAAGACCAATTCTCACTCAGTAAGTATGACCGGCTCCTTGAGGGGAACAATAAGGATGTGAGTAGAGGATATTGTGAAGCTTTTTTTCCTACTGCACTTATAATCCCTAATTACCGTTCTCAATCCGAGTAAAGAAGTTCACATCTGCTGTTGACAGGTGCATTATCTCTCTCTATCTCTCTCTCTCTCTTTCAGATTTCTCACACACACTGGGTTTATAACTGTGCCAAATGTTTTAAATACATTTGGTTTTGTGTTTCACAGATTTAATATACAGTTGTATTCACATTACGCACACCTGACACTCACAAGATTTCCTAAATAAATAAGATCCACAACAACTACAGTGAATGCACAGCATTTACACATTATGTTTGGTGAGTTTAAGATATTGAGGGGAAAAATGTGCAGAACTTGTGAACATACGTTAGTTTATGCCAGTAAGTGATTTAGACATGATGTCTGCATAGTGCCAATTGGTGGATTATTTTCTTGTGTAGCTAGCCTTGTGCCTGCAGTCCAAAAAAGTGCAAATTTCAGGCATCAGATACGTCTTGACCTCAACTCTGTCTAAACCAAGATTTGAAATACTTGTGTTTTGATATGTCCCCCACACCCTTCCTTTGTGTTATTAAAAAGTGCCTTGTTTGATCCTTATTCTCTTGGAAAAGGAATAACCCACACTCATCTTCTCTCTCCTGATGTTGTAGAACCGTATGGAGGAGAGTCTAACACTGTTTTACACCACCATTCACTCAGTGTGGTTTGCCAATGTCTCTATCATTCTCTTTCTGAACAAAATGGACATCCTAGCTGAGAAAATCAAAACATCAGACCTGCAGGTGTACTTCCCCAAATGTGCAGGTAAGATGAATCTGTTGCTTAAATCAAGCACCTTATGGGAGAGTGCAAAAAATAAAAGAAAAAAGAAACATCCATCCTCATTAAGCTGATACTGGAAACCCTGACCATGATTGTGTTCCTTCATCGGTTGTGTCTGTGAAACGGTTACTGCATAGCTCTATATCTCCAAATCTCCACTTTCTCCTTTCCGTCTGTTACCCATGGCAACTATAAAATGCACCCTTTTTGCATCAGGATTTTTGGACTTTTTGCACCTCCGCCACTATGAAAGTTGTCTGTAACATACCTAAGCTTGTAACTCTGAAAAGTGGCACTGCAGAAATATATAGAACTGTCATTATCACTTTTAATGATAACTGATTTCCACAGTAATATACATTGTATTTTAAGTTTTCCTGATAAAATCTCATAATGTTTCCTCTTTTAGAATGATTCTGCTGTACTTCAGATCAGTTTCACAACTTGATACTTTTTTCAATGTTAATTAGTTAATTAGTCTATATTCACACTCATTGTTCATTGCATTTGCCATTCCTCTTCTCTATTGGGTGCTGGCTGCAGGTAAGCCACGAGATGCTGAAGCTGCTATGAACTACATTCGTGACATGTATAAGCATCAGGCCCTAAACCAGGACAAGAAGTGTAAGAGCGTCTACTCTCACTTCACCTGCGCGACAGACACGAACAACATCCGCATGGTCTTTGGCGATGTTAAAGATACAGTGCTGATCAAGTCTCTGCAGGAGTATGGGGTGCTGTGACCAGCTCAGGACACTGAGGGTATTCCCTTGCTTCTAATGGCTGCAAAAAAAACCCCACTGTGCCCTGGTATGGACTGGCAAAGCTGGCCTGTAGTGCTCATTTTCTGGGCTCAGAGTTGTCATTGTCCACCAAATAGTTTTAGGGCTTTTTGTCTTCTTTTGCTCCTGTGTTAGATGTTGATGCAGGTCATTATGGTGAAGGTGGTTATGACTGTGCTGCTGTGTCTACTGGAGATGGAGAAGGGTTCACTGTAGAATTTGAAAGATTTACATAGATGTGAAGTAGCTTTTCTCAGATTAATATTATTAGAATAAAGGAAAATCTTTTTAAACTCTTAAGAGATCCGAAACTTGGAGACCAGAAACTATTCTAGGACTGGAAATAGTTCCCAAAACATCATACTGCTAAATGCCTTGTAAATTCTCTCTTACTTGTAAATGAATTATTTTATTTTTTCCAGTATCTCAAAACCCTTCATATATCGATTAATACATTAGTGTTGGGTCCTATTTATAAAATTCAGCATCACAATAAATTCATTTATGCTCAAAGTTTAATACGTATACAGATACGCATGAAGCCTTCAGTCAGAACTCTGTGTTCAGTTCACCTGTAGGTTTGCACATTCTCTGGAAGATTACGGATGCATACAGTCATTTCGAGAATTATTTAATGGCCTCACAGACCACTGCCTCTTACAATGCTGCCTCTTTCGTCTTTTTTTTTTTTTTTGTATTATGTAACGTTACATCATAAGCATCTCCTCCAACATCGCCATCTTTGTTATTGTCATGAAAAACATTTCACCCTGAACTGCTCTAGTGGATGTGGTGTTTAACATCCATGCCAACATAAAGGATGCATAGAAGTATGTGGCAGTGATGGTTACAATGTTTGAAATGGACATATGCATTTACATATGTAAAGAGAGTATACATTAGCCTTCATTTATCGCACCAAAATAACACCAAAAAGGGGACCTTACACAGTATTTTAAATGTTAAAAATTCAGAAACCATATTTCGAGCAAGGACACATACTCTTTATTTCGTGTTTATTCTGAACTCGTATAAGCAAACAGCAAATTCATTAGGGCTATATAAGGTTTTGCACTCTATGAAAACTGAAAATCTATATTGTTGTTGTGTCACTAATTTTACCAGTCTAATTAGTATAAATGTTGAAACGATCCAGGCTTTATATGCAAACACATTCCATATGTTTATTTTAAGCATTTAAAGGAAACTAATATGCATCTTTTACCAATTTTACATTGAGTTTTACTTTAAAAACCCAAGCTTTTTGATGCTTGATTTTCCAACATCTAACAACTGATGAAACACTTTGCTCAGGCTATCACCCATATTTATAATCAGTGAACTTCCTAGGGCTACCAGAAGATGTTTTACTCATTTTATGAAGCATTTATTTTCTTACAAATTCTCATTTTCATGGAAGAAATTAAATGAGAGTATTATTAGCTTATTGCAAAGCTAAAATACAAAAGCATTATGATTACACTAAAACAAAAGGACAAAAAAAGCTTACGCTGACCTGAGAATGTTTGATTGTGCGACAGCAACAGTCACATAATATATATGCAACTTTTTCTTAGTTCTTAGTTATTTCTAGTGACTGCAGTGGCCTTACAAATATGATCAGATTTCTCAAAGATATCTGAATTATTAATTTGATTGTGGATGGGTGGATTTTTGGGCATGTATGATGACCTGACTGAGTCAACAATGTTGAGCAGTTATGAAGGCTTTGCAAAAACTAGAACATATTTTACACAGAACAATTTGCTAATCTCTAAGATTCATCAGTTATGGGGAAACCCTGCACTGGACAGAAACTCTTAGTCATTCCTCATTGTCTTTAAGGAATGCTGTTGGTATCATGACGTTCAGTATATTTCCTGGGCTGTGTGGGTCATTGTTTCTCTTATTCAGTGCTGAATATCACAAGAGGGAGAGAGAAAAATAGTACCTTTAAATAATGTCCAATCCCTGATTCACCCCAAACTATTCCACTAGCTGATGTTCTTATCTACTTGGATCTGCATATTTATTTATCGTTACAGATTTGTTTCATTCCATTTTTAGTCTACTGTCACTCACGCCTTCATGCAATCTATATTTTAATCATGTTGCTTTTAAATGAGATAATTGAGAGGGGTAGTCAATACATTTGTAAATCATATTTATCTTAGTATTGTGAACTGGCATCTTAAACATAGAAGTTTATATTCAGTTATAAATAAGCGAGACACTAAAAATGAAATAGATGTTCGGTGTTATTTTTTAAAACGTACGTTTGTTTAAACTTAACGATGTTTAAGCATCTTCACAAAATTAAGTGCTATTTGTTGTGCTGTGTACATATTGACCCACTGTACCATTACAGCCAATATCATGTTTCAACCTTAAAATACAGCAATATGTAAAATGCAAAATAAGCAAAGCCACAAACACATAAATACTGGCACTTAAAATTTGTTAGATGGATACTGTTGTATACCATGAATAAAATCTGTTTAAATTTGTCTTTAGTTCAGCACGATGCTACCAAATGTGGCCATATTTTGCTGATATAATAGACCTGGCTATGTGAGGTTGGCATGTCCAGTGGTTTTCTATTATTGGCAGCTCGAAAAGAGCAGGTGGCTGGCTTCACATGCTTTGGAGGAAGCATGTGCTTGCCCTCACATTCGCAGGTTAGTGGCATTGTGCTTTAACAGGAGACTCATTTGCTAATGTGTGCAATTAGCAATGATTTAATTTGTCGAAAAAAATATACAGTAAAATTTGTCTCAAAAAAAGAAAATATCAAGCAAGGTTCATTTAAAAGCAAAGAATGTGAAGTGCTGACCTTTACATTTGAACTTACATTTTTGTTAATTTTTGTTTTACTTACTATATCTGTAGCAGTAGTCTATAAGCGTCATGGTCATAGAACATGATGGGATCCATGGGCCAACAGTTTGGACATTATTTCTAATGCTTGAGACCATTAACTGTCAAAAAACAAGGCTTGAAGCACTTCTAGAGGGCACCACCAATTTTTGAGCTCTGTACAGTCACTGTGATACCCTGCCTTAAGAAATACACCTTCCTGGGTGTGGGTGTGTTGGTTTTTATTTGTACATATGTATATCATTAAATTACTTACACATTGTTCTTCTGTTCAGGCTATAGACTATAGTCTATAGGTACACCCTCAATAAAGGGGAGGCTTGTTGTCCCTGGTGTTGTGAGGCATTTAAGGAGTAAGAATACATCCATGTATACTTTTTCTATATTGTTCGCCTGAGTTTGAAATTAGGTGATATTACATTAGCTTTGGCTGTTGTGTAGTTTATAGAAGAAGAAGTACAAAGTGTAGTTACCTCTGCTTTTGATCATAGCTGAATCAAACAGGTGATGTTTGTTTGCTAAATTGAAAATGCATAAAAATAAAATGTGGCCGTGTAAAGATTATGGCAGATTTATTCATTGTCCGTAAGCGCTTATTCAATTCAGGGTCACTCTGAGTCTAGTGCCTACCCGGAACCACACCAGTCCTTGGCAAGGTGACACACACGAACACATTTTTTGAGTCGCCAATACACTTCACAATGTATGCTTTTGGACTGTGGGAGGAAACCAGCAGAAACCCATGTGCACACGGGGAGAACACACCAAACTCCTCACAAACAGTCACCTGGAGCAGGACTTGAATCCACAACCTCCAGGTCACTGGAGCTGTGTGACTGCGACACTTCCTGCCGCACCACCGTGCAGCCCCATGGCACATTTAGTATATATGTCAGTATATTTCTTGTTTAACAGTACTGTATATTTAACATTATAGTATTTTTGAAGTTGACTCGCTGAGAAAGTAACCCTGTATGTTCAGTGAAGCTGAGATACTACACTCATCACAGTTGTAAATAATCTTTTTATCTCCAACAAAGCAACTTACATAGGAAAGATAACTTAAATCTGTTAAATCTGACATGATATTAGGTCACTGGCAGTTTGTTGGGGGCTGGCTTCACACGTATCAGAAGAAGCATGTGCTAGCCTTCACAGTTTGTCAGCATGGTGCGATTGTGTGTAACCTAGTAGTAATGACAGAAGTGGACAGTTACTAAACTGGGGAGTAAACTGAGTAAAGAAAACCATTTTTCAACAAGTTACTGTCTCCTGGTTCCTCTAGTAAAGGACTGGATAAGGCAGAAGTGACAGCAGTGATCGGAGCTCATGATCTGAAGTCCAATGACTTTGAGCGTATAGCAGTAAAGGAGCACCACATTCATCCAGAGTTCCATTACCCTGTCCCCAGCAATGACATCATGCTTTTGAAGGTAAACTCTGCTATTTACTTTCAGCCTAGCTTTATTGTACAGGTATTGATATTAGGACATGCCTTTCAGTGTATTCTGAAGTTAATAGTAACTTCTTTGAGTATGAAATGTATGTTGTGATGAGTGTGAGGAACTGAAATATCAAGTCCTTAGGGTTTAAGGTTAATGGACTATATGCACTACAACATAGGAGGATATTTCTGCTAGAAATGTATACACTAGCACTTTAGTTACATTACACTTCAACAGAATAAAGAAGTAAAGCTCTTAGGAACTCATTCACTAATAGAAATAAATTCTACACTATTTCTATAGGATACTCAAGCCCACTTTGGTTGTTGAGGCTGTAGAGCAGAGGTATTCTAACTGTGGGGTGTGTGATGGGAACAGGTGACAAGCAAAATTGGAAATTGCAAACAATAAATAATTAAAGACTGTTTTCATTTTATTTACCATTTCCATATATTTCACTATCCATTTTGGTAATGTTGGTTTATTTTACTACATTAATAAATGTTTATTTAATGGACAAAAAGTACAAACAATGGTATTTTTCTTCGACTTAAACCAGACTAAATCTGAGAAGAATTTAATGATGAAAATAAGACTAAACCTAATACACATTTTAGTCTAAAGAATAAGATTAAAACTAAATAAAAATCAACTGCCAGAAATAATACTGTGTCCGTGTCACTGCAGCACTGAGAATGATCCACCACCAAATCATACTCTCTGCTCTGTGGGGGTCCTGACCATTGAAGAACAGTGTGAAGAGCGACAAACAATGTGTGCACAGCAACAGATGAACTACACTTTGTAATTGTAGAAGTAGAAGGTGCTCCTGTATGGTCAGTGAAGCTGAGTTAATGGACAGTGAATATAGAAATAAGGAAGAGCACATAATTGTCACGGATCACTTGGCGGACTGACGGAAGCGGACGCACTTGCTAAAACACAGGGTTTTTAATATAGAATTATAACAACACAACGAGACTTAAACAGAACGAAAACAAACAGGGAGCCAAGCAGGCTAAATTAAACACGGGTAACTAGACAGGGTAAACGGGACAGACGGACAAAAAGCGAAAACAACGACAAAGGAAAAGAGACGGGGAAACTGTGGAGACAGACGGACAGACTATATAACACGACCAACTAGAGAAAGGAGAAATGTGAAATGTACGACAAACAGGACGTGAGACAAGAGGGCTTAAATACTGACACAAACGAGACACACCTGGACAGATAACGAGGAGGACGGGTTAACACATGACACGGACGAGGAGGCGGAACAAAGGCGGGACAAGGGCGGAGACAAGGACATAAACAAAACATAGCCATGTGCTAAAAGCACATGACCGGGGAAAACAGACATGACGAGACGAGGGCGTGATAGATGCCCCCCCCCCCCCCCATGAACGCGCAACTCCCGGGGCTTGTACTCCTAAACCTCCCAGGAGTTGGCACAGGAGAGGGCACGGAAAACAAAACCACGGAAGACAAGACTCAAGACTAGACAGGAACAGACACAGGAACTGGGGACACGACAGGACCGGATAAATGAGATGGTACATGGGACATGACAGGAGACTGACAAAGGGGGGCAACAAGAGACTGAAAAAGAGACGAGAACGGACTGGACAGGACGGGAGTGGACACATGAGACTTGACGGGAGACTGGACAGGATTTTTGACATTGGACCTGACACTGGATGGGAACAGGGACTGGACAGAAGACGGGACAGGTGACAGGACTTGAGACAAGACAGAGGGTTGAAAGGGAGACTGGACTGGAGACAAGACAGGTGACTGAACGCTGGACGGATACGGAGACTGGACATGTTTGGGGACAGAAGACTGGACACGGGCAGGTGACAGGACAGGGGACTGGAATGGAGACAAGACAGGTGACTGAACACTGGAAGGATACGGAGACTGGACATGACTAACAGGGGACTGAACATGAGACAGGACAGAGGGTTGAAACGGGGACTGGACAGGAGACGGGACTTGAGACTGGACAGGGGTTTGAAACAGAGACTGGACAGGGCTGACAGGGGACTGGACAGGACTCACAGGAGACTGGACTGGGCTTGACAGGGGAACAGGGACCAAGACATTCACAGGGACTGACACAAACACAGTGACCGGGACTGGGACAGAGACAAAGGCAGACACGGGCACAGGGACAAGGACAGAGACAGGAGCCAGGACAGAGACAGACAGGGGAACCAATATAACAGGGGGGTGCCCAGGACTGGCTAATGTCTGTGGGGCAGTCTGAGGAACCAGCCTGGGCACAGTTCTGGGGATCGGCCCCGTAGTCCTAGGGACCGTCCCTCGGACACGACCAGGAGCGGCCGGAGCCACAGTCACAGGTGGCGAAATGGCCGAAGCCATAGCTACGGGGACAGGAGCGGCCGAGGGAGCCACGACGTCGTCCACGGAGACAGGGGAACCTGCGACGTCGTCCACGGAGACAGGGGAACCTGCGACGTCGTCCACGGAGACAGGGGAACCTGCGACGTCGTCCACGGAGACAGGGGGACCTGCGACGTCGTCCACGGAGACAGGGGGACCTGCGACGTCGTCCACGGAGGCCTATCTTCATGAACGCGGTGCCAACGGCCGCTCCTGTCCTTGAGAACGCGACGCCTCCTGCCGCGCCTGTCTTCATGAGCGCGGCGAGCGCCTCTCCTGTCTTTGTGAGCGCGACGCCCGCCTCTCATGTCTCCGTGGACGTCGTCGCAGATTCCTCTGCCTCCGTGGATGTCGTCGCAGTTTCTCCTGTCTCCGTGGAAACTGAGAACATGAACATGAGAAACTGTGACGACGTCCACGGAGGCAGGGGAACCTGCGACGTCGTCCACGGAGACAGGGGGACCTGCGACGTCGTCCACGGAGGCCTATCTTCATGAACGCGGTGCCAACGGCCGCTCCTGTCCTTGAGAACGCGACGCCTCCTGCCGCGCCTGTCTTCATGAGCGCGGCGAGCGCCTCTCCTGTCTTCGTGAGCGCAACGCCCGCCTCTCATGTCTCCGTGGACGACGTCGCAGATTCCTCTGCTTCCGTGGACGTCGTCGCAGTTTCTCCTGTCTCCGTGGACGACGTCGCAGGTCCCCCTGCCTCCGTGGACGACGTCGCAGGTCCCCCTGCCTCCGTGGACGACGTCGCAGGTCCCCCTGCCTCCGTGGACGATGTCGCAGGTTCCCTACGGCGTCTCCAGCCGTGCCTGTCCTCGAGAGCGCGGCGCCTCCAGCCGCGCCTATCTTCATGAACGCGGCGCCAACGGCCGCTCCTGTCCTTGTGAACGCGACGCCTCCTGCCGCGCCTGTCTTCATGAGCGCGGCGAGCGCCTCTCCTGTCTTCGTGAGCGCAACGCCCGCCTCTCATGTCTCCGTGGACGACGTCGCAGATTCCTCTGCTTCCGTGGACGTCGTCGCAGGTCCCCCTGCCTCTGTGGACGACGTCGCAGGTCCCCCTGCCTCTGTGGATGACGTCGCAGGTCCCCCTGCCTCCGTGGACGACGTCGCAGGTCCCCCTGCCTCCGTGGACGATGTCGCAGGTTCCCTACGGTGTCTCCAGCCGTGCCTGTCCTCGAGAGCGCGGCGCCTCCAGCCGCGCCTATCTTCATGAACGCGGCACCAACGGCCGCTCCTGTCCTTGTGAACGCGACGCCTCCTGCCGCGCCTGTCTTCATGAGCGCGGCGAGCGCCTCTCCTGTCTTCGTGAGCGCAACGCCCGCCTCTCATGTCTCCGTGGACGACGTCGCAGATTCCTCTGCTTCCGTGGACGTCGTCGCAGTTTCTCCTGTCTCCGTGGACGACGTCGCAGGTCCCCCTGCCTCTGTGGATGACGTCGCAGGTCCCCCTGCCTCCGTGGACGACGTCGCAGGTCCCCCTGCCTCCGTGGACGATGTCGCAGGTTCCCTACGGCGTCTCCAGCCGTGCCTGTCCTCGAGAGCGCGGCGCCTCCAGCCGCGCCTATCTTCATGAACGCGGCGCCAACGGCCGCTCCTGTCCTTGTGAACGCGACGCCTCCTGCCGCGCCTGTCTTCATGAGCGCGGCGAGCGCCTCTCCTGTCTTTGTGAGCGTGACGCCCGCCTCTCATGTCTCCGTGGACGACGTCGCAGATTCCTCTGCCTCCGTGGACGTCGTCGCAGTTTCTCCTGTCTCCGTGGAAACTGAGAACATGAACATGAGAAACTGTGACGACGTCCACGGAGGCAGGGGAACCTGCGACGTCGTCGCAGTTTCTCATGTCTCCGTGGACGACGTCGCAGATTCCTCTGCCTCCGTGGACATTGTCGCAGTTTCTCCTGTCTCCGTGGACGACGTCGCAGATTCCTCTGCCTCCGTGGACATCGTCGCAGTTTCTCCTGCCTCCGTGGACGACGTCGCAGGTCCCCCTGCCTCCGTGGACGATGTCGCAGGTTCCCTACGGCGTCTCCAGCCGTGCCTGTCCTCGAGAGCGCGGCGCCTCCAGCCGCGCCTATCTTCATGAACGCGGCGCCAACGGCCGCTCCTGTCCTTGTGAACGCGACGCCTCCTGCCGCGCCTGTCTTCATGAGCGCGGCGAGCGCCTCTCCTGTCTTCGTGAGCGCGACTCCCGCCTCTCATGTCTCCGTGGACGACGTCGCAGATTCCTCTGCCTCCGTGGACGTCGTCGCAGTTTCTCCTGTCTCCGTGGAAACTGAGAACATGAACATGAGAAACTGCGACGTCGTCCACGGAGACAGGGGGACCTGCGACGTCGTCCACGGAGACAGGGGGACCTGCGACGTCGTCCACGGAGACAGGGGGACCTGCGACGTCATCCACGGAGACAGGGGGACCTGCGACGTCGTCCACGGAGGCAGGGGGACCTGCGACGTCGTCCACGGAGGCAGGGGAACCTGCGACGTCGTCCACGGAGGCAGGGGAACCTGCGACGTCGTCCACGAAGACAGGAGAAACTGCGACGATGTCCACGGAGGTAGGGGGACCTGCGACGTCGTCCACGGAGACAGGAGAAACTGCGACGACGTCCACGGAAGCAGAGGAATCTGCGACGTCGTCCACGGAGACATGAGAGGCGGGCGTTGCGCTCACGAAGACAGGAGAGGTGCGCGCCGCGCTCATGAAGACAGGAGCGGCCGTTGGCGCCGCGTTCACAAAGATAGGCGCGGCTGGAGGCGCCGCGCTCTCGAGGACAGGCACGGCTGGAGACGCCGCGTTCATGAAGACAGGAGCGGTTGGAGGCGCCGCTTTTACGATGACAGGGGTTTGTGCTGCTCGCCGGGCTCGCGCTGGAGCTGTAGAGGGTTTAGGGGGTTTCACAGGCGCACCCATTAGATCCCTCAGAGGTGCGCCCCTGTTAGCCCCACCTCCGTCGTCCTGAGGTTGGAGGCTAACAGCCCCTACCCTTAACCCCACCCCAAAAATTTCCCCGGACCTAAGGGGGTAATCCACCGTCGAGGGGGGGACTCCAGCACGCTTCTTCCGCCGACTCTTTCGACTCCCGCTGGCGCAACTACTCGATTCACGAGTCGACTCCTCCGGTATAGGATTCGGAACAGCGCCAGGCAGGAGCTGGAGCCGGCGACTCCATTCCGATGCCGCTTTCAAAACCTCCCCCACAGGATCTTTGGGGCCTGTACGGAATGGAGTCCAGCGAACGGCACACCCCTTGAGGTAATAGTCCGTGCTAGCTGCGTCCATGTAAGGGTCGTACATTCTGTCACGGATCACTTGGCAGACTGACGGAAGCGGACGCACTTGCTAAAACACAGGGTTTTTAATATAGAATTATAACAACACAACGAGACTTAAACAGAACGAAAACAAACAGGGAGCCAAGCAGGCTAAATTAAACACGGGTAACTAGACAGGGTAAACGGGACAGACGGACAAAAAGCGAAAACAACGACAAAGGAAAAGAGACGGGGAAACTGTGGAGACAGACGGACAGACTATATAACACGACCAACTAGAGAAAGGAGAAATGTGAAATGTACGACAAACAGGACGTGAGACAAGAGGGCTTAAATACTGACACAAACGAGACACACCTGGACAGATAACGAGGAGGACGGGTTAACACATGACACGGACGAGGAGGCGGAACAAAGGCGGGACAAGGGCGGAGACAAGGACATAAACAAAACATAGCCATGTGCTAAAAGCACATGACCGGGGAAAACAGACATGACGAGACGAGGGCGTGACAATAATATTTTGATATGACGCTGTATTGAGTTTACACGAGAGAAACAAATAAAATAAAAATCTAAAGGTTTTACCTAAAGATCTGGAATAGAATTGAGGAAAGTTATGGACTGGATGAGGAGAAAAAAAAGATGTTATGTTCATATGTGGTGAATAGAGGAGAAGCATTTAATATACGCTGCCGTAATTTCCATGTTGATGCTTTTGTTTTCGATGGGATGTTCTCAAAAAACTGTCGGGTGGGTCTTTGGTGGGTGAGCTGAGTCTTTCCCTGTTCTGTTTTAACTCTTACACAACTGCTCACTCTTTGATTTCTATCAGAAGTTTGACCAGAGGACGATGGGTTCCACTTTGTTGCCTTTGGCTTGCTCGCATGGGGCTTTCTGATCCACATTGTTATTTGTTCTGATACCAGTTCTGTAAAGCTGTTTTGTGACAACATCACTTACAAAAATGTGCTATATAAATACATTTTGATTGATTGACTGATGACATCACAAATGTGTGCACCTCAAAGTGGCAGGGACTCAGAGCGGGTTTAAAGTAAGAGTCATGAGGCTGTTACACCCAGTGCAGTTAGTAACCTTACTGATGCTTAAAGAATACAACCCCAGAACAACATTCAGCAAATGTAATGTTACCCAATTTTCATTCTCCCACCATGCTCCATCTTCCAGATTCTCTCACATTAATCAAGTTCAGTTTTGTTTACCACATTTAACTAATTTTCTTGCCTTTGTTACAGCTAGGAAAGTCGACTGAAAACAGCAAGAATGCTGCAAAGATTTCCATCTCTAAACTAAGCGAAGGCATAGATGGGTCTTGCAGCGTAGCTGGTTGGGGAAGAATTAAAACCAAGGGAAATACAAGTAACGTACTTCTGGAGACGAACATCACTGTCTATGAAAGTTGTGAAACGTACTGGAACGACACCAACTTACTGTGTGCAGGTGGTGATAAAGGTGGATTTTGTCAGGTAAATTATCCTTAAGATTAAACCCATTAAACCCAAGCAGATTTCAGTTTCCTGGACCAGGATTAAACCTAGTCGTGAACTACCCAGCATTCTGATTGGAGATTAACTACAGAAAGTACAATTTAGTCCAGGTCTAAGCTTAATCCCTGGTATGAAAAAAACAAAAAAATAGCAGAAGCTTTATAAAGGTTTAGATCAGCAGTGTGTTAACGTTGCTTATGTTTTGTTTGAAGGGAGACTCTGGTGGTCCTCTGGTGTGTGATAAGAAAGCAGTCTGCATTGCTTCCTTCACCGAGAAGGACAACTGTGACAACCCCACAAAACCAAATGTCTAAACCAATATTTCTGCATTCATGTCCTGGATTGAGAAAATCATTGAACAACAGTAATTCCACTGTAAAGAGGCCTTTATTTGGTTGTAGTGGTGTTTCAGTTCACTGAAGGAAAAGCCTATGTTGTTAAACCTATGCCATTGTAAAATAATGTAAGGTTAAATGTTGACTGAATATGGATGAAGCACTGTCATTAGAACTTCACCTAGAACTTGTTATTTCACTATAAATAAACCATTTCTGCCTTAAAAACTGTTATGAGTTTTCTCACCACTTGTTCAGATGTCATCTGTCCTCTCACGTTGTATACTATAATTATAGGTTTATAAAATATACAGAATGTAAAAGATTCTCAAAAAATGATGCTATTAGCACTCGAGTGGAGTTTTTGTGCATAATGATATCAAAGATTAAACCCATGAATGGAGCTACACCATCAGGAGTGCATTTATATAAATGAATGGCTGCATATTTCATGTGTTATTCTGTTCTTAGACAATATCATTGTCTTTAACAATGCCCAGGATGAAGCCTAAAATAATAATATCATAATTAATTCAGTCATTCATTATCTGTAATCGCTTATCCAGTTCAGGGTCACGGTGGGTCCAGAGCCTACCTGGAATCATTGGGCGCAATACACCCTGGAGGGGGCGCCAGTTCTTCACAGGGCAACACAGATACACACACATTCACTCACACACTCACACCTACGAACACTTTGGAGTAGCCAATCCACCTACCAACATGTGTTTTTGGACTGTGGGAGGAAACCGGAGCCCCTGGAGGAAACCCACGCGGACACAGGGAGAACACACCAACTCCTCACAGACAATCACCCGGAGCGGGACTCGAACACACAACCTCCAGGTCCCTGGAGCTGTGTGATTGTGACTCTACCTGCTGCACCACCATGCCATCTAATATCATAATTATAATTATTAATATATATTAGGAATTCAAAAAGGAAAAAATATATGAATATATGCATATATAAGTAAATAAAATACATAATAAACAATGAACTGTAATCAAAATATATGAACATTAATATGCTACAGCCCCTTCTAGGGTGTGTTCCCACCTTGCACCCAGTAATTCTGGGTAGGCTCTGGACCCACCATGACTCTAAACTGGATAAGCGGTTTCAGACAATGAATGTGCCACAGAAACACAGCATGTTATGTATTAATACCACGCTAATAACTTTACAAGTAGCCCCTTGATCAGAATCAGTGAATCACATTAAGTGAAATGTTCTTTAAAAAAGTAAGAAAAAGCATTTTAACCGATGTGCCTCAGCAATGTACAGGTTTATACATCAAAGTATTGATTCACTGCAGTAATATTTGTGTTTACTGTAGAACTACACACAGTAACGAATACCTCACTGCTACAGCTACCAGATTAATAAGGTTTTTGTTCAAATTTTCCTTTCCTGTTTAAAATGGTGCAAATTACAATTATAAGTTCTTGATGAGTTTTATACATTTCTGCTTATGTTGTGGAGAACATACAAACACTCCACATAAAAAATAAATATGGCTTCTTTGAATGTTCTGTTCTACATTAGAAGCCAATGAAGTTACTTTTAAAATGACTAAAAAACACGTCTTCAGGCTGAAACCTGTGTGTCACCACTGCAGCATTTAAGGTGGAACGATGAAACTGAAAACATCTTCATGTGAGTGATTTACTTAAGACAGTGAAGTGTTTGTAAAAAGCTAGATAGCTACTTACACGTATGCCTTATCTGCCTCATGCTGGTGCTACTTTAATGAGGATACAATCCATGTGACCAATTATATGTGTGAGGCAGGCGGAGAGGTAAAGCTTAAGTTGGAATTGTACGGTCCGATGTAGGGATGAAATAGTATTTCAAGATTCTTCCAGGCATGAATATTGTAAATTTGTTGAAGTATATAACATTATATGTAAGAAGGATGTATAAATGTTTCGACCCCCTGTGCTATTACTTTTAGCCTTGTTTGTGGGGGTTCAAGTCATAATTAGGGGGTCAACCCCCCCACCCCAATTCCCTGTAATTCGAAACCTGGTATTACATCTTATTTTAGTTTTCATACTTCATGTGAAGCCAGCCATGGCTTGAACCTCAACTAACTGAGCATCACTGGACCAACAACACTTGAAGGTGCTTGGAGTAGCACATTGCTGTCCCAGTTTTGTTGCTAGCTGTAATGTCAAATAATGATAGGGCCAAAGAACCAAAAGATCTTTATGTTCACATGATCACATGATCAGAACTGATAACTCCGTCTCTAATCTTTGAAACTGTCTCCGTGAAAGTAAACCACACAGGAAATGTGGAGGAAATAATTTTTTATTAAGAAGAAGCAAATAGTATTAAACATCATTTCCCTTGCTGTGGAGAACATAAAACATAGAGTCATGGCTCTGGTTCATCTGCTCCTACTGCTGGCTGTACTGCTGCCCCTCGGTCACTCAAGTAAGTGGCACACACACATAATCGCATACACAGCCTATGTTGTCCAGTAGCTCAGTGGAAAATTGTCAGCTTTCAGTTCCAAGGATTGAGGGTCTAAATCTTTGGTTGTGACGGCTGTCTTCTCTAAAACAGCATTGAACCCTATACTATTTATAGTGCTCTGGTAGGTTAATTGTGTGGCTGGGTAACCACCCAATGCTACACCAATAAGGGTCCTTTGCCAAAACTCCAGCACTACATTGGCTCACATCTGCAACAGGATTAAACTGTAACTTGCTCTGGATAAGAGAATCTGCCAAATGCAATCAATGTAAATGTAAACAGCTCCAGTATTTGTGAAGACTGGGGCAATGTAGAATCTGTATTATGTAACTAGAACAGGATACAAAATCAATGTTAGCAGATTGCAGTTTATCAAAATATTTTTAAAAGTTATATTTTGCTTAGGTAATATCAACATATATAGCTCTTAATTCTGAATATCACCTAAAACTGATTAGTAAAATTGAACATTCAGTTCTATAAATGCTTTTATGGACATTTCAAAAACTCACAAATATGCCAAATTATGTGCAGCAATGGCCTAAAGGTTAAAGATGTGGAATTAAGCAACAGCAATTTCTCCTCCCTCAACATTCATGGCTGAAGTGCCCTTGCACAAAGGCACCTAACCTCAACTGCTCCCTGGGGACTGATGTGGCTGCCTCTATGTGTGTGTGTGTGTGTGTGTGTGTGTTGTGTGTGTTCATAGCACTTAATCACTAGTGTGTGTGTGTGTGTGTGTGTGTGTGATCATAGACATGGATAGGTCAAATAATTTTGCAGTACTCTACAATAGCAATAAAAACATGCTTTACATTTTCATTTTGAAATGGTCCTGTTTGATTTGCAACAGTTTGATTTGCAAAGGGTACACAATATTGATTCTTTCAAGCAAAATGAGCCAAATTTGCTAGTTCATAAAACACCAGTAAAGGCTGAAATGGACAGGAGTTCAGAGTGACTTGGATAGATGAATACAAATACAAGGGACAGAGATCGGGTGGAGGCAGGGTTTATATTGGGTTGAGGGTAAAAGATTGGGATAGATTAACTTACAACAAGTATATGTCTAGAAGAAAAGTAATTCATCTTAAGAGCTTATTATTACCTGATCATAGCGGTCGACTGAACATAATCAATAATGCAGATATAAGAAACACTGACTAGGTTCCATTGATTTCATTTACCAAGTTTGCTCCAGTGTATCTTTTAAAACATACATTGTTTAATGGCAGTGGCTGGTGATATTAGAGCTTTGATTCAGTGTTGTTTCTGAGAAGAGTGAAAAATATTCATACCAGTAAGTACTTATAACCAGCATGTGCCTGTACTGAAATCCTGCATCTCTCCCTCTCTCTCTCTCTCCCTCCCTCTCTCCCCCAGTCATTGTGAATGTTCGTATCATGAACGGCACAGAGGCAAAGCCCCACTCCAGACCCTACATGGTTTCTGTTCAAAGAGTCAAGGAGCACGTCTGTGGGGGTTTCCTTGTGTCTGATCTCTTTGTCATGACGGCTGCAAACTGCTGGACAGGGTATGCTCTTTTTGTACTGAATACTTTTGGGCAAACGGATCTTTTTATCTGACTGACACTTCTGCCTAGTTTCTGTTTATTTGCTAAATTGAAAACTGACCTGTAAACGTTTACAGTCAGTTAGCCGCTGCACCTCCTCCCTGTATGCTGGCTCGTCGTTCTTACTGATGAGACCCACCACAGTCATGTCATCAGCGAACTTGATGATATGATTTGAGCTGTGCATCACTGCACAGTCATGATTCAGCAGTGTGAACAGCAGTGGACTGAGCACGCAGACCTGTGGGGCTCCAGTGTTTAGTGTGATGGTGCTGGAGGTGTTCCTGCCGATCCAGACTGACTGAGGTCTCCCAGTCAGGAAGTCCAGGATCCAGTTGCAGAGAGAAGTGTTAAGGCCCAGTATATTCAGCTTCCCAATCAGGTGCTGAGGAATGATGGTGTTGAATGCTGAGCTGAAGTCTATGAACAGCATTCGGTCATATGTGTCTTTCTTGTCCAGGTGGGTGAGTGCCAGGTGGAGCGGGGTGGATATGGCATCGTCCGTTGAACAGCGAGGACGATACGCGAACTGTAGAGGGTCCAGTGTGGGGGGAAGTAGGGTTTTGATGTGCCTCATGACGAGCCTCTCGAAGCACTTTGTGATGACAGGTGTGAGTGCAACGGGACGATAGTCATTGAGGCAGGACACAGAAGAATTCTTAGGCACCGGGATGATGGTGGTGTTCTTGAAGCAGGTTGGGACTATGATTAGTTGGATTTTATGTTTGACGGACATTACTATTATGGTGTAATCAGTGGCAGATGCTGGTCTTTCAAGGAGGGGAAGCTCAATTTTGGCCTACATAATAAAATGTGTAGGCTTATTTATTCATAAATTCTACCCTCCGTTCCTTTTCAAGAAAATGATCTGTGACCCTGTCATACCAACAAGGTGCCTTTTCCAGGGACTTGACTAGTGTCCTCTCAATGGCCATCAGAGCTAGGCTGCTTAAACGCCATGTGAAGTCTGTCCATCTGTGAGTGCTTTGTGACGGTGCAGGGACTCAGCAGCACCCGCTGGTCAGAAACTGCGATAGAAGTCAGAAAGAGTGATAGAAGTCAGTCTCCAAACACAAGCAGCTACAAAAAAACCCACTTTATATAGGAGCTCGATTTGTTGCTAGTCGTTTTTAACAAAGAAAATGCCGCTAAGAGGTTTAAGTAAGTGTCCGAACAGAACAGAACAGAACTCAGAACAGAATGAAAATGTAATGCTCCCACAGATCTCTACACCAAAGTATCGCTGATTCACTCATTTCGCTGTCAGTCAAATAAGGATTCAGCCTCAGACAGATCATCCAATCATCATGCAGAAGCTGAGCGTCCAGGCCAGTCGAGGCCAGCCCACTGCCCCATAGACCCCCAGAGATGCTGAGCATCCAATGGGCGGGACAAAGCCCAGTATCTATCCAATGACTCATCTCGTTTCGCTACCCTTCGCTGCTTCGCTATTGAACTCTGTGGACGCTCAGCGTCCAGACTGTTTAAAACACTGTGAGGCTGCGGGAATGATTGAGAGGAAAGCCACGTCTTTACCAGTGATAAGAAGCTGATTCTGAACAAAAGTTGAGCACGTTGTAGTGCATATTTATTCAATAACATGTACACACAACAGTATATATTTGATCACTTATTTTTTGACATTTTTGGGGAAGCTGAGCTCCCCTTGCAGTCTTAGAGCAATCACCTTTGGTGTAATGTATAAATGTTTTGTTGATGTATATTTTATTGGACTTGTCTTTAGATGATACAGACAAGGATTCAAACAGAAGTGTGATTGATAAGGGTCAGACGTGACATATATTTAAACATAAGGCCTTAAGTGCAGCATTAAGGGATATTTACTGTTCTATATGTTTAGACGTATGCTCTGTGTCTGTGCTCCAAATAGAGAAATGTTTAGGATAAGCTGTCAGTGAGGATAGGAGACAATAAATTTTACCCCTCCCTTAGTCCCTTAAACATGCAAATGTAGACCAACCTTTACATTCACCATATTTGGAAAGGAGAAAGAACCATATAGATTGGGGTCCTAGCAAAGAGAGAGAGAGAGAGAGAGAGAGAGAGAGAGAGAGAGAGAGAGAGAGAGAGAGAGAGAGAGAGAGAGTGAAAATAGAGAAGGGAGAGAGAAAACAGAGAGATAGAAAGAGAATGGGACAAAGGTGAGCGTGCACTGAATCGGAAAACTCTCATGGGATCCTTAAGAACCTGTAAGACACTGTTTCTGTAAATAAAGATGTATTTACACCTTTAACCATGTCTTCCATCACCTGTCTTCACAATACAGCAAATAAACAACAAAAAGATGGCGATGAGGATGGGATACTGAGTTGTGGCCTTTCAGCTGCAGATGGCTCCTGCATTCGAACTCCCGATTAAAGCCGGCAAATAGAAGGTGAGATTTTCACAAATTTGAGCGCTGGTTGTTTGTTTGAGCTGTTTGTTGTTAGAAGGGTTGCACTGTATTAGACTCATTAGTGTATGCAGCATTGTGTTGATGATGGTTTTGAAAAAAGTTTCTCCATTGTAAATTGGTAAACTAGAATAATAGAAAAATAGAAATGAAGGATATAAAAGGGAACAATGAATTAAAAGTAAAAAGGAACAGATGTAATAGAAGAAAAAGAAAAGGAAAGGAAAAGTTCAAGTATAAGTGTAGAATAGTTTAATAAGTAACATAGTGTGTTGACCACTGTGTGAAAGTAAGGTTTGAGTTATTGTGGAATTGGATTATATTGAAATAGTGAGAAGTCCTGGGGCCCCAGTGGCATTAGGTTAAAATTTATATAAGGTTAAAATTGAAGGAATATAAGGGAAATAGAAGAGATTTAATTAAAGAGATTTAAGAGAGGTAATAAAAGAGATGTAATAAAATAGGAAAAAAGGAATAAAAGGAAAAGAGATAAAGGTGAGTTAAATAAAAAAGGATGCTGCAGATTTGGATTAAGTCCTCTGTTGAGGCAGGGTTAGCCCAGCCATAAACCCTGAAAAATTCACTATGTGATTTTTGGGTCAGTTTGATGAGAAACTGGAGGTGTGATATGGAGATTTAATTAGGGGTGCCCACTCCAAACACTGTTGACGAACACTGTACTGATGCTGCCTCACTTTGAATTATTACACCTCATAAGGTAGCATAAATTAAAAATAAGGAAATAAGGAAATAACGAGCGGCAGCATGCTGTTAAAGTGTGAATGAGTCGACTATAAGAATTGTGTTAAATGTTGAAAGTGATGTGTCTATGTATAAGCGCTGTTAGGGTTTGTTGGAAGATGTCTCTGTGTGTGTGTGTGTGTGTGTGTGTGTGTGCTTGGTGAGTTTAGAAAAAAAAGCGAGTGTCCTGCTGTATGTGTGTTTGTCTGTGTGAGTGTCTCTCACCCCTCCATTCCTATGTTTGTGAGTGCAGGTGGGCAATGGCCACCCCGTCCCTTCTTTTGGTCCATCATGAGTATGTGTGTGCAGAGCTGGTCTTGGTCTTTGCTCTGTAAAGAGCCATAAATTATCTGTGGGTGTGTTTAGAGAAAGTCAGTTTAAGGATACCTCTGTCCAGAGAGTGTCAGAGAGAGAGAAAGAGTGAAGAAAGTGTGAAGAAAATGGGGAATGTTTTTTAGATGCTGAGAATAGGAAAAGGGAGAGAAGAGTTATTAAGCTGAGTGTTATAATAATTAGTGTTAAAGTGGAATCATAACGGACAAAAGTGTCTGTAATTAATAGGGTACATTGGGGAAACTGTAAGGTTTAATCATGGGAATTAAAGGTAAAATTAATATTGGAGAAAAGGAGAAATTTTTAAATTTGAAATATGTTGGCTTTTATCAGGAGAAAAAAAGAGATCATGGGTCTAAGTTCCCTCATTTCGATGAAGCCTCGAGATTTTACACTTTGATCAAGGGGTCTCCTCTGACAAGTGTGCAAGGCCTAGGTTCCACTCTCGAAAAAGAGAGAGATGGCAGGACTGATAAAAGTCACATTGATTTGATTTAAATAGAAAACAATAGTTATTTGGGCAAATTAAAATTATAGTTGTATGATGTATAGTGCTGTGCAGGGGTTTGGGCTCCTGAGATTGTGTGCATTTGAACTGGGTCTTTAAATGGGTGTGGTGCTTGTGTGGAGTTGTATGTCAGCACAGCTGGGATTAAAGCATAATAATCAAAATTAAGAGGGTAATATAGGATAAATTTAACATAGTGGGTGAGAGTGAGTTGGTGGAGCAGTAATTTGTTTGGGTTCTCTTTGAATGCAATAGTTTGATAAAATTGAGGCACATTGTATGGGGTAATAATTTTTGGCCAGTGGGACTGGGTGTTGGTGTTGTTTGGTTGGGAGTTTAGCTTTATTGTTGCTCATTTGGGTTTAGTAAATTAACATTTGTTGCTCTGAAAAAGGGGATTGAGTCTTATAGTCTCTGGAGTTTATATCTCTGTGAAGTACTGTTACTTTATATAAACAATTAATTAGCTGCCAACTGATACATGTAAAAGTACTGTCAATGTGTGAATGTTGGAAAAATCTGAGTTTTTGACAGTGGTGCTTTCTGGGGTTTCAAACATATCACTGAAATGTTTTATAAGTTAAAATTACAATTTATAACTACTAAAATAAGATTGATATACTAAGTTTTAAGAATCAAGATGCAGGGTTGAAAATGTACTAGTGAAAATGTATCTAGTGACCATAAAAATGGTATGTGGCATATTTATGTTTAACTGGGAAAGCAAAACCAGATGTTAAAAGCAAGCTTTATTGAGGATGGACTTGCCATCAATCACTTTAGATCCTTTCTCGGGGCTGTTAAGAAAAAGGTCATTCAGGCCTTAAGCCAATGAAGACACTTGTTGGAGTTGTTTTGCATGTAGAATAATCATACGATGTTGAATGAACTAAATGTTGGTGAATAAAATACAAATAATCATATTGAATGTTTAATTACCAAAAAGTAAGCTCAAGTAAACTCAAACTTCTATTTGTCTGTTTCTCTTATCCTGTGGGGTGTGTGTGTGTGTGAGTCTGTTTCTCTCATCCTGTGGGGGTGTGTGAGACAAGAGGAGGCGAGGAGCTGGCCAAAAAGGGGGGTTGAAGTTTGAGGGTACCCAGACCAGACTTCAAGAAAAGGCCAGATATTTTTATCCACAAATTATCTTTCACAAACACCTGCATTAATACATTTCATTAATAGGTCTCATTATTAAAAAGTTAAAAAGTAATAATTAGAAATTCATTGATTTGTTTATCTATTTGCATTTAGTCCATTATTTGTGTTACAGTACATGACATGACTTTATGAAAGAAAGCTTGGCAAAAGGTTGTTCCCTTTTTTAAGATAATGCTTCTCTGATTATAATTCCATTAAGAGTTATAAATGAGGTTTATAAAGACAAATTATTATTTGGAAAGGGGTTTTCTGATCTAAGCTTTGCTGTAGGTGTAATGGGGTTTCAAATGTTTAGTGGCAATTATCATATGTAGAAGTGCTTGTTGAGTCTTATATAAGTTTGTATATTCTTTAATTGCAAGGTAGTTATTGAATGCTTAATAAATCTAAGTTTATCTAAGTACTTGTATCAACATGCAAGGCAAGACAGAAGAAAGGGCATCAAGGAGAAAAGCGAAAGGAAGAAAGACAAATAGAGCTTGACATTCTCCAGTTATTTCAACAAGAGAGTCAGAAACTGATAAAGGCTGCAAAAGAAAAGAGGGAGAAATATGCAGAAGCAATAGATCAGTGTACAAAGGTAATAGAATAACAAATGGCAGAAGTTAATGTGTCTTTTTCACATGTGGACTCAGTTAAGACACCACCACCTTATGAGAAGGAAGTGAAAACTGAGGAAGTCTACCCTCAGGTTCCAAGCTGTGGGAGAAATTTATTGTAGCAAACATGCCTGATGCGGAGGTTCCAGAGTATCCATTTCATTGTACACTGAAATACTTTAAGGATGCTAAACAATCAGATGCAGAACAATGGTTGAGTCATCAACCAAAGCAAGTTGAATTATGCCCATGTTGCATAATTTTGTGACCACAAGGAGCTGCTATGAAGATAAACAAAAATGAATATTTGCATAAAGAGTTTGATATGGGAAAAAAGTGTACCACACGAGACTTTATTGGTGTCTGAGGATTGTGAGCAGAAACAAATAGGTGAAATGATGGCAGAAGCAGAAGAAGTTGTCTTTGAACCACTGAAAGAGAATCTTTCCATCTGGAGGAGTCAAGACCAGCGATTTATTAAGATTATGATTACTGCTCAAGGACAAGGACAGCCACAAGTCTTCAGGATGACACGAGTCACTTTGCAATGAGAAGATGGATTCAAACTCTCTGAAAGAGGAAATGCTACAATATGTTCCAAAATGTTTATGGTCACAACATAGCATTGACATTGCCTTTGTGATGTCAGCTCAACCAGTGAAAGTTGAACTCCGACCAGGAACAAAACCTCCATGGAAGCCTCATCCTTTGAATGAAAAAGCAATCAAATGGACCTAACCACAAATTTAAGGTCTTGTGAAAGTAGATGTTCTGAAGATAACACAGAATCCACAGAGTAACACAACTTTGTTGCCTGTGAAGAAGCCAGATAACTCTTATCGTTTAGTACATGATTTGAGAGCAGTAAATGAAGTAGTAGCAGACTTTTCAGCAGAAGTGCCAGATCCATATGTTTTGTTAGCCTAAATTCCTCCAGATGCAAAGTATTTCACAGTATTAGATTTATGTGGTGCATTTTTTAGTGTTCCACTAAGTATAGAAAGTCAGGGTTTTTTTGGGTTCACATACAAGGGACAGTTCTATGAGTATTCTATGAGAGATTACTACAGGGATATAAACATAGTCCTCACATTTTTCAATAAAGTATTGAAAGATGATCTAGCTGGGGTAGATCAGAAGTTAAAAAGTACTGTCATTCAATACATGGATGATATTTTTCTTTGTGCACCAGATGAGGAAACATGCCATAAACTAAGTGTAAAGATCTGCTCAATCTGTTGCCAAGTTTTTTGTGTAGAGAAGTCATAAGCAGGTGGGAAATTCCAGATCGAATATCCTCAGGAAAGAGTTTGTGGATAAAACAGTAAAATAAATTTTGCAAAAATTGGGAATTAAACAGCATCTGTGGGCTGTGTACCATTCGCAAATCAAGGGATTTGTGAAAAAATGAATGGTGCCTTCATTTTGTATTTCCAACGAATGGTGTCTTCAAAAAATCGGATTGTTTAAACCTGTCAGCACAAGGGTTCAAATTGGATAGCAGCACTTCCATTAGCATTAATGGTGTGTCGCTCAAGTGAGCAGCATGATTTACAAATGACTCCTCATGAGTTAATGACAAGCAGACGAATGCCAATGCCGTCTTTGCGTACAAGTGGGAAAGGTCCAAGCTTAGCCATTTTAGAAGATGCATGAGGGCATATGTTTCATACTTAGCTAATTTACATAAAGGAATATCCACATATGTTTCAGAAAAACAAAGAGGAGGAGCAGGAGAGGCTGGATGAGTAAATGAGCCTTCAGTTGCATTTACACAGTAATTATATAGCCATATTCAATATGTTGTTTTATTTTCTAAAGACCCCTTTCTACTCAAATATGCAAATATGCAAAAATATGCAATTTTTCTATAAATTTGTCATGTTTGACCAAAATTTTATTATATATAATTTATTATATATAAACGGTAGGATCTGCGCTTTCTAACGGTATATGGAGCTCACAGACGCATTCAGTCATTCAAGACTTACAAAGTTGATTATATAAGTTGTGTTTTTTACCCCGCAAAATGCGCAGTTCGTGTTCAAAGAGAAGTCTTTTTCAAAGGGTTGAGAGGTTGCAGGTTCAGGAGAGCCAAAAGAACATGAGGAAGAACAGGTTGAAAATAACATGCAGGAGACATCCCAGAGTCAAACTCCTGAAAAGGAGATTGTCCCTTGTTTGAATGATGCTGATGACTCTGTGTATATTTCTGATGATGCCAGAAATGACACAGCAGATAGTAAACAAGACTGAAAGTTTGGAGACATTGAATTTCAATATGTCCCAGAAACAGCAGGTCCCATTCCAGAAAGCAGTAATTCCATTTCAAAACAGTTAGTTTGAAAAAAAAAAGTTAGACCTAAAAGATATGTGTCACAGATCACGAGGCGGACTGACAGAGGCGGACGCACTTGCTAACACAAAATACTTTAATTTAACAAAAGAAACCACACGACATGAACAGGAAGCAAAACGAAAACGACTTAACTGGGAAATAACAAAGACTAGACTCGGGGTAGAAAGGAAACAAAACAACATGACTTAGAAAACAAATTGACTGGAATAGGAGAGGGAAAGAGACAACACGACAGGACTCGGAACATAGTATAAACACGACATGACTGGGCAACAATACAATACGAAGTGAAATGAACGACAAACAGGACGTGAGACAAGAGGGCTTAAATGCTGACGCAAACGAGACACACCTGGACAGATAACGAGGAGGACGGGTTAACACATGACACGGACGAGGAGGCAGAACAAGGGCGGAGACAAGGACATAAACAAAACATAGCCATGTGCTAAAAAGAGCACATGACCGGGGACAACAGACTTGACAGGACGAAGGCATGACAGATGCCCCCCCCCATGAACGCGCAACTCCCGGGGCGCGTACTCCTAAACCTCCCAGGAGTTGGCACAGGAGAGGGCACGGAAAACAAGACTCAAGACTAGACAGGAACAGACACCGGAACTGGGGACACGACAGGACCGGATAAATGAGATGGAACATGGGACATGACAGGAGACTGACAAAAGGGAAAAGGAGACAGGACGGGAACAGACAAAGGAAATTGAGCTGGAAAGTTGACAGGAGTGGAAACTGGGGGCTGGACCGGGGACAGGACAGTAGACTGACAAAGTGGGGTGGCAGGAGTTGAAACAAGAGACTGGAGCAGACTGGACAGGACGGGAGTGGACACATGAGACTGGACAGGCGACTGGACAGGGTTTTTGACACTGGACGGGAACAGGGACTGGACAGGAGATGGGACAGGTGACTGAACGCGGGATGGATACGGTGACTTGACATGTTTGGGGACAGAGGACTGGACATGATTAACAGGGGACTGGACATGTTTGGGGACAGAAGACCGGACATTGGCAGGTGACAGGACAGGGGACTGGAATGGAGACAAAACTGGTGACTGATCATTGAGCGGATACGGGGACTGGACAGGACTTGGTAGGGGAACAGGGACCAGGACGTTCAGGGGGACAGACACGAATACAGTAACAGGGACTGGGACAGAGACAAAGGCAGACAAGGGCACAGGGACAAGGACAGAGACAGGAATCAGGACAGGGACAGACAGGGGAACCAATATAACTTGGGGGTGCCCAGGACTGGCTAATGTATGTGGAAATGTCGGAGGAACCAGCTTGGGCACAGTTCTGGGGATTCTGGGCACAGTTCCCGAGGTCCTTGGAGCCGTCCCACGGACACGACCAGGAGTGGCCGTAGCCACAGTCACAGGGGCAGAAACTGCCGTAGCCACAGTCACGGGGACAGGAGGCCCTGCAGCGACATCCACGGAGGCAGGGGAACCTGCAGCGACGTCCACGGAGGCAGGGGAACCTGCAGCGACATCCACGGAGGCAGGGGAACCTGCAGCGACGTCCACGGAGGCAGGGGAACCTGCAGCGACGTCCATGGAGGCAGGGGGACCTGCGACGACGTCCACGGAGACAGGAGAAACTGCGACGACATCCACGGAGGCAGAGGAATCTGCGACGTCGTCCACGAAGACAGGCGCGGCTGGAGGCGCCGCGTTCACAAGGACAGAAGGAGCTGGAGGCGCCGTGTTCATGATGACAGGAGCGGCTGACTGCTCCGTGTTCAGGAGGAGAGGAGCGGCTGACTGCGCCGCTTTCGTGGGGGCCTCCAGACTTGACAAGATTTCAAGCATCTCTTGGAGGTCAGGAGGGAGTGCAGAGAGGTGCTTGGAAACTGGGGCCCTTGCGACGCCGTCCACAGAGACAGGACAGGAGGGCACCGCGCTCACGGAAACTGGAGAGGCGGATGCCGCGCTCACGGAAACTGGAGAGGCGGGCGCCGCGCTCACGGAGACTGGAGTGGCAGGCGCCACGCTCACGGAGACTTGAGAGGCGGGCGCCGCGCTCACGGAGACTGGAGAGGCGGGCGCCGCGCTCACGGAGACTGGAGTTTGTGCTGCTCGTCGGGCTCGCGTTGGAGCTGTAGAGGGTTTAGGGGTTTTGACGGGCACACTCATGAGGGATGTCATCGACCAAGGATCCCCCAGAGATGTGCCCCTGTTAGCCTACTCTTTCTTGTCCTGAGGATGGAGGCTAACAGCCCCAACCCTCAACCCCCCCCCCCAAAAATTTCCCCGGACCTGAGGGGGTAATCCGACATCGACGGGGTAACTCCAGCAAGTTGCTTTCGCCGACTCTTCTTTCCTTGACTCGATTAGTGCCTGGATAATATTAGCCTGGACTTCTTTTAGCTTCTCGCTGGAATAAACCATCGATTCTCGACTCGAGTCCTTTGTTGGGGGGAAAGGAACCGCGCCGGGCACGAGCTGGAGCCGTGGACTCCATTCTGAGGTCGCTCTTAAAGCCTCCTCCTCAGGTTTTTTAGGGCTTGTTCGAAATGGAGTCCGGCGAATAGCACCCCTCCGAACAAAGTGGTATGAGCTAGCTGCGTCCAGATAAGGGTCGTTCATTCTGTCACGGATCACGAGACGGACAACGACAAACAGGACGTGAGACAAGAGGGCTTAAATGCTGACGCAAACGAGACACACCTGGACAGATAACGAAGAGGACAGGTTAACACATGACACGGACGAGGAGGCGGAACAAGGGTGGAGACAAGGACATAAACAAAACATAGCCATGTGCTAAAAAGAGCACATGACCGGGGACAACAGACTTGACAGGACGAAGGCGTGACAATATGAGAACTAAAGAGAATGAAACTTTAGAGAATTTTACTTTTCCAGTGTTGAAAGTTACTGAGGGGGTAAATGGATCACATCTAACTATACTAGTGCCTCTGACAACACCATCACCTTTGAAGATTGTGATTAAAGTTAAATTAGGTAAAACAGTTCATCTTCCCTGTACATGTGGAAGATTTAATACAGGTAGTAATAGTCCTCCTAAGTGGAAAAATAGTCAATGTCAGGTGTGGTGTTAGCAGGACCTGAAGTTCATCATGTGCCTCGTGACCAGAGAAAGTATCTTTTGTTTAATGCCTTTAGGAGGTTCAAAGTTAGAGATGATTGTTCAATTCTTTTGCGTAATTTTACATGGGAACGATCAAGGGGAATACACGTGTACTTATTTGGAGCCAGAGCTTAAATTTGTGCCATTTCAAAATGTGTGGAGAGAAGGGTACATAACTCGTACAGTGATAGTCATGATAAAGGACCCGAGTCCTATTGAAGCTTTTACATCTACAAACTGGATTCCAAAAAAGTTGGGACACTAAACAAATTGTGAATAAAAACTGAATGCAATGATGTGTAGATGGCAAATGTCAATATTTTATTTGTAATAGAATGTAGATGACAGATCAAAAGTTTAATCTGAGTAAATGTAACATTTTAAAGGAAAAATATGTTGATTCAAAATTTCACAGTGTCAACAAATCCCCAAAAAGGTTGGGACAAGTAGCAATAAGTGGCTGGAAAAAGGAAATTGAGCATATAACGAACAGCTGGAAGACCAATTAACACTAATTAGGTCAATTGACAACAAAATTGGGTATAAAAAGAGCTTCTCAGAGTGTCAGTGTCTCTCTGAAGCCAAGATGGTAAGAGGATCACCGATTCCACCACTGTTGCGCAATAAGATACCAGAATGATGTTACCCAGCGTAAAATAGCAAAGACTTTTAAGTTTTCATCATCAACCGTGCATAACATCATCAAAAAATTCAGAGAATCTGGAACAATTGCTGTGCGTAAGCGTCAAGGCCGTAAAACTCTACTGGATGCTTGTGATCTTAAACGTCGCTGCACCTCAAACAGGAATTCCACTGTCAAGGAAATAACAGAATGGGCTGTTATTTGAAATTAATTCCATTTGGACAATCAAAATGGGTGGGATCATTTTTGTTTATATGAATTTATGTAGAACCAAGGTAGCCACATACTATGTGTATGTAAAGTATGATTCAGAATCCTGGGATATTCACTCACCAGAGATGGTCAAGTCTTTGTCTTGTCAAGTGTCATAAATTCTATGTGATGCCACTACCAAAGTACAGGAAACAGCCAATCAGGAGCAATAAATGCTCCAATTCTCCCTCACTGAGGACGAATCAGGTATTCAGGGCGGGTTTTCTAAACTCTGGTAAAAGCCAGTCACAGACCACACTTGGCAGAGCTCACTCATTTTATAACACTCCTCTGAGAAACACTCTTCGAGAATTTTGGAGTGGAAGACATTTTTCTGAAGAACGTCTCTCTCCTGCTTCCAGCAGACAATGCTTCTCAGATAGGGTAGTCAGAGAGCTCTCTTAAGCTCTCTCATGGCTCTCTTCAACAGTCTTGGGCCCCTCGTGATCCAGAGGGAACCGATGTTTCTATATTAATGTTGTCCAGATAGAAACTATAGATTAAGAAAAGCTAAAGTTTAACCCTAACGAAATTTCAATGCCACACCCAGAGCATGAAGACAACCTTAGACCTATGACCCTAAAAGGGACACAATGCCTCCGGTCCAATAACGACGAAAGAAGGACGCACGCACCCTCAGAATGACCTTCTGAGATGAGGAGAAACCTGCCCAGGAGAGACCTGCATGGACGTGTCTCTTTCTCACAAGGCGGCAGATCAGCGATGACGAAGAATCCCCACAGAGAACTTCAGAACCGACGGCTGCATCTGAAAGCCTCAGGAGAAAAGGAATGCCCACAGCTGCAACCTACAAGGCCCGTGTCTGCAATCCTCCAGGAAGTCGTGCTGGAAGGTACCGTCAGCGACATGCTCCCTGCCCATCTCCAGATACGTATGGTCACATGGTCTCACGTCTCTCATGGCTCATGGGTTGGTACTGAAAGTTTGCTAGGATAAACAATAGCCTTTCTTAGAACTTAGGGTAATAATTATCAAACAGAATTTCCCTCATATATTAATCTCCCTGTTCCCTCATGTATCGCTGTAATCCATTTCAATATATGAATGTATAATCAATATTCATTGTTCTATTTTACAATTAATAAACCAGTTGTGTGATAAAACCAATCCTTGGTTATTTGATTGTGTGTGCACCTTTCTTGTATGGAATTATAACTTCTAGTTCAGATTCCATTTCAGAGTCAAGAACCAACGGCGGATCAATGAGCATAATTCATTAATAATAATTAATTCTAGCTAATTCTGCTGTATCATATGTGAAGATGGCCTTCTTGTCTAAGCTGAAGTTAAGACAGGTAAAGAAACTACATATTAGTTAATGCCTCCAAAACATGGAGCTTAGCAAAATGAATTAAATAATTAATTATTAATAAAATAATAATCAATTATCATTGACTCCGCTATGTAGTGCTTATGCCACCGCAACGTGTGCATACTATTTCCACTACAGAAAAGAGAAGCAAAATAGAAAGCATATAGATTTGATTCTTCAGTGCTACAAATCACAGACCCATGGGCAGCTAGACATATATGGTTTCAGCAAATAACTCATTCCATAAGAATGAGTAAGAAGTTGACTGGTCTATGTGTGGTAAAAGTTACAGTACCAGAACCACTGCATGCTATGTGTCAATCTTATGCTTTATCATGGTTATTATATCAGCAAAACTCTGCAGAAGATAGAATAATTACTTTATCAGTGCATTTGCTAAGACCTAGATTAAATTGTACTTGGTTGATGAAGCTGCCATATGTGAATTTCCTTGATCAGCATGAAAATATACTGACAGCATTGCCTGATGCAATGGAAGTAAAATTTGTGGGGACTAAAGACTACTTCTGTTCCAATAATACTCAAAATGGACCGGGATGTTTATCTGATTGTGCTCGTTATATGATGAATTTTAAAGAACCTAAACCTAAGAATGCTTTGTTTAAAGTGAATTTTCATACACCAGATAGCAAACAGCGTAGAACATTAATGGTGCAGTATGACATTTTGCCTGTAAATGTGACTATAGGAAATTTTAAGGATTTTTGGTGGGTTTGTGGAAATAAAGCATACATATTTCTACCATATGGGTGGACAGGCTGTTGTTATATGGCAACATTAAAGCTTCCTTATGATGTTTATACTCTCCAAAAAGGTGAAGCAACTGATTAAAGGAATTCTGAAGGTATTTCTGGGAGAAGAAAGAAAAGGGAAATTGCTCAGTTTCATATTTTGGAAGCCTACCATTGGAGAATCAGTATAGGAGAAAAATGGGGTATAGGATTACTTCCATGGTATGGTGTGGCATTTTTAGCAGATCATATAGATAATATAACATACACTTTACAAGGATTTGCTAATGAGAAAATAAGAGGGTTTCAGTATTTGTCAAAACACAACAAAGTCATAGATTAACATTGTTAAAACATGACATGACTCTGGATTGCATTTTAGCTAAACAAGGAGGTTTATGTGTGGCTTTGAATCTAACAGGGGATGCCTGTTACATCTTGATTCTGGATAAATCTGATAAGATGACAAAGTGTTATAGAAGCATTGAAGCATATAAGGGAGGCGTTTGGTCAATCAAAAGGAGCTGGATGGTCTGTGAATGCTTGGTTATTGCAGAAATTAGGACCACTTGGAGCAATGTTGGCTCAAGTTTTTGGAGCATCTCTTTTAGCATTGTGTATAATGTTTTGTTTTTGTACACTGTTGTTAACCTGTGCAAAGGCTATGTTGAAATGGGTTGGAGTTGTAATGCCTGGAGATCAAGTGCAGATGCCATTATTAAGTAGGACTGAGGAGGAAATTTTGGAAAACAACCTGGTGAAGAGATATCCATTTTGAATATCCACTATTCGACTTTACTATGCAATTATGACATTATTTTATTATTTTGTTAGGTTTATTATTTAGTAATAAATTATAATGACTGTAGGATGAAGTATAAACTGTAGCTTATAACACGTGCTAATGTATTACTATTATTAATTTGTATTTGATGTTTATTTGCATCTGTCATTTTAGCAAAAGATACTGGCTGTTGTTTCTTTCTTCCAGAATAAAAATTGGGGAAGAACACTGTAAGGGTGGATGGTGGTTCAAGATTCCTAAAGTGTTACAGGGATCCAAAAACTCAAAAGAGGACAATAAAAGAGAAGGACTTTGAAACAGAATAGTGAAAACTTGCTGAAATTCAATATGTCATCAACATCGCATCAGAAGACAAAATTGCTGGAGAGCTGTAGTGTGATACAATATTATGTCATATGTTTCTATTGAATTGTTTATTATTTCTAATCTTTGATATTGATAAACCATTATACGAGTGATATTAAAAATTGTAACACCTGTTTATTATGACAACTTATAGACTGATGAAATGAAATCTGTGTAAGTGTATTGAAATCTCAGATGTTTTTTCTCGATGTTAGGGCCAAGGGGTGTTTCAGGTAGGGACAGCTCCGATGGGTCGACCAGCCTGAATTTGGACATTGGTTTGATTTTATTTTCTGAGATTTCTGTACACATTTACATGAGTCAAGTCCCTACACATATAGAGTAAATTTAATTGGACTGGAGTACAGTGTCATAATGCAAGCAATGTTAAAGTTGCATGTAAGGATGTATCATTTATTTTTTATGACATTAACATGTATGGATTGCTTAATTTTACGAGACTTTAACAGTCTCGTAAGGGGGGGAATTATGATGTTTATTTAAAAATAAGGCTTTAAGTGCTGAATTAAGAGATGTTCACTGTTCTATATATTTAGACGTATGCTCTGTGTCTGTGCTCCAAAGAGAGAAATGTTTAGGATAAGCTGTCAGTGAGGATAGGAGACTATACATTTTACCCCTCCCATAGACCCTTAAACATGCAAATGTAGACCACCCTTTACGTTCACCATATTTGGAAAGGAGAAAGAACCATATAGATCGGGGTCCTAGCAAAGAGAGAGAGAGAGTGAAAATAGAGAAGGAAGAGAGATAATAGAGAGATAGAGAGAGAATGGGACAGAGACGAGTGCGCACTGAATCGGAAAACTCTCTCACGGTATACTTAAGAACCCGTAAGATATTGTTTCCGTAAATAAAGATGTATTTACACCTTTAACCATGTCTTCAGAGATTCTTTTCCATCACCTGTCTTCACAATACAGCAAATAAACAGGAGAATAAGAACAGCGTGGTTAGTTTAAAATGGTAATGTTGAATATAATTGTTTAATACGTTATTTTTTTTATCAGCAAAGGCCTTTCTACTTTTATGATTGTGTTAAAATTTGTATTTGTTTTTTTTTCTTATATTTATGTTAGGATTTTATATGATGACTTTTAATGTTTTCTGTTTCTCTCTTTGTGCAGAGGGCTGAGTCACATTTTGGTACGTTTGGATTATTGATTTGATTGTGTAACTGAGCTTAATATTAATATAATTGTGGTTTGTAAATGTTTTAAAGTAGTCACTTAAGTTTTATGGCTGTATATTTTATTCACATATTAATTATTAGAAACATTGTGTGTGGAGTGTAAAGCCCTTCTCGCAGTGAAAGATATAATTGGCATTTTTTGTGGATGATATCTGATTATACTCTAAGTCAATAAAAACCTGAAATTTAACACTTGATTTTGGTGGAGTTGTTCTTTAATGGCCATATGCTGAAACCGGATGTATTAAAAGAATGTAAGGTTAAGAGTTGACTGAGTATGGATGAAGTACTGTCACTGACCATCATCTAGAACTTGATATTTCATTATAAATAAACCACTTGTTTTGCATTAAAACCATCTGTCCTCTCATACTGAATATTGTAATGATAGGTTTATGAAATAAACAGAATGTAAAAGATTCCCCACAAAAGGATTGTTTCATAATTAAATCAAAGATGGAACCCATGAATGGAGCCACCCCATCAGGAGAACATTTATATTAATAAATACCTGTGTAATTAATGTATTTTTCCTACACTGTTAAATATGATTGTTCTACAAGGGTTCTTTATTAAAGGAGATTGTTCTTTGCATCATGAAAGCGTTCGTCATATGGATAGAGAATGGGTTATAGATGGTTCTGTATAGCACCATTTAGAGAAGGGTTCTTTAAGGCACCAAAAACAGTTACTGCACAATTTGTGTGCAGTAGTAGGAAATAATGAATATTTTTATTGTCATATTTCATGTGAAGTCAGCCTTTGGTTCTTTTTGACACAGTGTCTGTGAAAGTAAACCACACAGGAAATGTAGAGGAAATTATCTATTTTTAAGGAGGAGCCATTAGTATTTAATATCCTCTCCATCACTGTGGAGAACATAAAGCATAGAGTCATGGCTCTGGTTCATCTGCTCCTACTGCCGGCTGTACTGCTGCCCCTTGGTCACTCAAGTAAGTGTCACACACACATAATCACACACATAGCCAAAGTAGTCCAGTAGCTCAGTGGAAAATTGTCAGCTTTCAGTTCCAAGGGTTGAGGGTCTAAATCGTTGGTGATGATGATTGTCTTCTCCAAAACAGCTTTGAACCCTATACTATTTATAGTGCTCTGGTAGGTTAATTGTGTGGCTGTGTAACCCCCCAGTGCTACACCAATAAGGGTCCTCTGCCAAGACTCCAGCACTACATTGGCTCACATTTGCAACAGGATTAAACTGTAACTTGCTCTGGATAAGAGAATCTGCCAAATGCAATCAATGTAAATGTGAACAGCTCCAGTGTTTGTGAAGACTGGGACAATGTGGAATCTGTATTATGTAATTAGAACAGGGTAAAACGTAAGAGTAATCAGATTAAAATGTATGATTTCTTTTTTAATTAACACATATCAGCACATAAACTTCTTAATTCTGAACATGACCTAAACCTGATAAATAAACTTGGACAGTCAGTTCTATAAACGCTTTTTGGACATTTAAAAACTCACATATATGTCAAATCATGTGCAGCAATAGCATAAAGGTTAGAAAACTGAATTTAGAGACAGCAATATTCACACCTGAAGTGCCCTGGAACAGAAGATTGAAAATTGTCAATAATTAAATTTGCAAACTGTCTAAAATGTTGATTAATTTAAGCAAAATGAAAATTATTGGCCAATATTGTAAGAGGTCTGCCTGGGGCTGGGGTGAGGCTGCCTGCTAAACCACCCCCAGTCACTAGAGGGACACAGAGCCACTCTTAATTTGGGGCAATTGGTTCCACCTGGGCTACTCCTACTTAAGGGAAGTCAACACACACCTCAGTGCTCAGTCTTGGGTTTCTCTTTTCAGAGTGCAGTGCAAATCTGGCTGGTAATTTAGTAAAGGCTCTTGAGTTTTCTCCTGGTTCACTCTATCTTCTTCTTCACCAGAGCTTTCCCTCTGGTTTTTCTCTTGGGATTCAATATTTTCTTTTCTTTACCATTTTTTAGTATAAATAAATAATTAATGATAGAACACAACTTATTTCTAATTTCTTTTGTCGTATCTTATTCCTCCCTTTTGTTTTGGGAAGCTCTCTTGCCTTTGTTTTATTTTGCTCAATTCTGAGCTGATCAGTTTTCCCCTGACATCTTAGGTTTTCCTCTCGTGTTTCATTTTGTCTCGGTGTTCCTAACTTCCAGAGGGGTTGTTTGTGTGTCTCTGCACTTGAGGCCTATTTCTCTAGTGCTCTGTTCGTGGCTTGCCCTGTTTCAATCCACCCCTGGGTGAGCTGTCACATTACACATATTTTGATAGATTTACTTACAACAAGAACAGGTCTAGAAGAAACTTATATAATCTAAAGAGCTTATTATTACCTGATCATAGCGGTCAACTGAACGTAATCAATAACACAGGTATAAGAAACACTGACTAGGTTCCATTGATTTCATTTACCAAGTTTGCTGCAGTGTATATTTTTAAAATGTTCATTGTTTAATGGCAGTGGCTGGTGCTATTAGAGCTTTGGTTCATTGTTATCTCTGAGAAGAGTGAAAAATAAACATACCTGTAAGTACTTGTAACCAGCATGTTTTTGTACTGAAATCCTGTAATCTCTCCCCCCCCTCAGTCATTGTGGGTACAGTGGCAAAGCCCCACTCCAGACCCTACATGGTTTCTGTCCAAGAAAACGGGGAGCACATCTGTGGGGGTTTCCTCGTGTCTGATCTCTTTGTCATGACGGCTGCAACCTGCGGGAAAAAGTATGCACATTTTTAATGGAAGGTTTTGGGCAAACTGACCTTTTCATCTGACTGTCACTTCTGCCTAGTTTCTGTTTGTTTGCTAAACTGGGGTGTAAACTGAGTAAATAAACTCTTTTTTTCAGCAAGATTCTGTCTTCTGGTTCCTCTAGTAGTGGACTGGATAAGGCAGAAGTGACAGCAGTGATCGGAGCTCATGATCTGAAGTCCAATGACTTTGAGCGTATAGCAGTAAAGGAGCACCACATTCATCCAGAGTTCCATTACCCTGCCCCCAGCAATGACATCATGCTTTTGAAGGTAAACTCTGCTATTTACTTTCAGCCTAGCTTTATTGTACAGGTATTGATATTAGGACATGCCTTTCAGTGTATTCTAAAGTTAATAGTAACTTCTCTGAGTATGAAATGTATGTTGTGATGAGTGTGAGGAACTGAAGCATCAAGCCCTTAGGGTTAAAGGTCAATGGTCTATACGCGCTACAACATGGGAGGATATTTCTGCTAGAAATAGATACACTAGCACTTTACATTACACTTCAACGGAATAAAGTTCTTAGGATCTCTTTCACTAAATAGAAATCATTCATTCATTATCTGTAAGTGCTTATCCAATCGGTGGGTCCAGAGTCTACCTGGAATCATTGGGTGCAATGCAGGAATACACCCTGGAGGGGGTGCCAGTCCTTCACAGGGCAACACAGACACACACACACATTCACTCACACCTACGGACACTTTTTCAGTCGCCAGTCCCCCTACCAACGTGTGTTTTTGGACTGTGGAAGGAAACCGGAGCACCCAGAGGAAACCCACGCAGACATGGGGAGAACACAGCAACTCCTCACAGACAGGCAACTAGAGCGGGAAATCGAACCCACAACCTCCAGGTCCCTGGAGCTGTGTGACTTCGACAATGGACAGTGAATATAGAAATAAGGAAGAGCACATAATATTCTGATATGACTCTGTATTGAGTTTACACGAGAGAAACAAATAAAATAAAACCTAAAGATTTTACCTAAAAAAAAAAAAAAAAAAACTGGAATAGAATTGAGGAAAGGTATGGATTGGATGAGGAGAAAAGCATGATGTTATGTTCATTTGTGGTGAATAGAGGAGAAGCTTTTAATATACGCTGCAGTAATTTCCATGTTGATGCATTTGTTTTCGATGGGGTGTTCTCAAACTGTCCGTGGGCATTTGGGGGGTGAGCTGAGTCTTTCCCTGTTCTGTTTTAACTCTTCCACAACTGCTCACTCTTTGATCTCTATCAGAAGTTTGACCAGAGTACGATGGGTTCCACTTGTGAGTCTTGGTTCCTCCCAAGGTTTCTTCTTCCAGCCTCGAGGGAGTCCTTCCTTGCCACTGTTGCCTTTGACTTGCTCGCATGGGGCTTTCTGATCCACATTGTTATCTATTCTGATACCAGTTGTGTAAAGCTGCTTTGTGAGAACATCACTTACAAAAATGTGCTACATTAATGTAACCGGTGGCTGCTGCTTCTTTGCTCTGCACTGTGTTGGTTAATAATGACTGGACCAGCGACGTGTTTTGAAGTGCATCTCCATTTATTGGCTGACAAAACAGTGATCAAAATATCACACTCCGGTTAGCGATCACTCACTCTAAGACCCGCTCCCGCCAAATGCCACAGAGAAAAGGGGGCGGATGGGCGCGAAACTACTCCTTATAAAGGAGCTGTCCCCGGAAACAAAACGTAGGGGTACAAAAAAAAAACAACCAACAAAATAGTTCCACACACCAACCGGAATTACACAGTCACGTCAGGTAAATTAAAAAAACAAATAAATGTTGTGGAATTATACATAAATAAACATGAAAATAACAGATAAAGACAGACTTTAACTGAACACTATTAACAAAGAATTGGCATCGTTACATAAATACATTTTGAATGATTGACTGATGACATCACAAATGTGTGCGCCTGAAAGGGACTCAGAGCAGGTTTAAAGTAAGAGTCATGAGGCTGTTACACCCAGTGCTGTTAGTAACCTTACTGATACTTAAAGAATACAACCCCAGAACATCATTCAGCAAATGTAATATTACCCAAGGATTTTTATTCTACAGTAAGGAGACCTTATTGCTCAAGTAGGAAAATCAAATCCTTGTCTGCTGCACAAAAGGCAGCAGTATCTCCCACCATGCGCCACAATCCAGATTCTTTCACATTAATCAAGTTCAGTTTACTACATTTCTAACAAATTTTCTTGGCTTTGTTACAGCTAGGAAAGTCGACTGAAAACAGCAAGAATGCTGCCAAGATTTCCATCTCTAAACTAAACAAAGACAAACATAGGTGTTGCAGCATAGCTGGTTGGGGAAGAATTAAAACCAAGGGAAAGGCAAGTAACGTACTTCTGGAGACGTACATCTACGTCTACAAAAACTGTGAAACATACTGGAACTACAACAACATGCTGTGTGCAGGTGGTGATAAAGGTGGATTTTGTCAGGTAAATTATCCTTAAGATTAAACTCATTAAACCCAAGCAGATTTCAGTTTCCTGGACCAGGCTTAATCCTAGTCCTGAAATACCCAGCATTCTGAATGGAGATTAACTACAGAAAGTACAATTTAGTCCAGGTCTAAGCCTAATCATCAGGTTTTAGAATTTGAGCAGGAGCTTTATAAAGGTTTAGTTCAGCAGTGTGTTAACGTTGCTTATGTTTTGTTGCAGGGGGACTTTGGTGGTCCTCAGGTGTGTGATAACACTGCAGTCGGCATTGCTTCCTTCACTGAGAAGGACAACTGTGACAAACCCACAAAACCAAATGCCTACACCGATATTTCTGCATTCATGCCCTGGATCAATAAAGTAATTGAACACCAGTAATTCCACTGTAAAGAGTCCTTAATTTGGTTGTAGTGGTGTTTCAGTTCACTGAAGGAAGAGCCTATGTTGTTAAACCTATGCCATTGTAAAAGAATGTAAGGTTAAATGTTGACTGAATATGGATGAAGCACTGTCATTAGAACATCACCTAGAACTTGATATTTCACTATAAATAAACCATTTCTTGCCTTAAAAACTGTTATGAGTTTAATCACCACTTGTTCGGATGTCATCTGTCCTCTCACATTGTATACTGTAATTATAGGTTTATAAAATATACAGAATGTAAAAGATTCTCCAGAGAAGTTGCTATTAGCACTCAAGTGGAGTTTTTGTGCATAATTATATCAAAGATTAAACCCATGAATGGAGCTACACCATCAGGAGTGCATTTATATAAATGAATGCCAGCATATTTCATGTGTTATACTTAGACAATATTATTGTCTTTAACAATGCCCAGGATGAAGCCTAAAATATTATCATAATTATTATTATTAATATATAATGGGAATTCAACAAGGAAATATATATGTAATAAACAAATTAACTGTAACCAGAATATATATGAATGTTAATATGCTACAGCCCCTTCTAGGGTGTGTTCCCACCTTGTGCCCAGTAATTCCGGGTAGGCTCCGGACCCACCATGACCCTCAACTGGATAAGCAGTTTCATATACAACTAGCCCATTGATCAGAATCATGGTGCAAATTATACAATGACAATTATGGGGGTAAACTTTTTCTTCAGGTCATAATGGGAAACCAGTACAGCACAGGTGTGTGCTTCAGTAAACTGAAGTCTTACAATCCTTACAGAGTCTTGCTTGTTTACTATAATGTCTGCAGTACATTAATGATAAATCCATTACACCAGCCAATGTGTCACATACCACATAAAGTTTAGGGGTCACCAACAATATAATACAGAGCAAAATCACATAGTGGTAATGGTTACTACCATACACAATTTAGGCCTGTAGATGAACATTAACAGAACATTAATAGCTGTCACATTTCTGATGTAGGGGAGTGTCAGGGTGGTAAAGAATATAGATACTGGAATGGAGGTAATTGCAGGAGACTTCAATAATATCAACAACAACCAAAAGGAAACTAGACAGAGGGGTTAAACACAAAGGGTACTAAACACACTAAGCAAGTCTACTAAACACACTGAACAAAAAAAACCCCACACACTACAAAGACCTTGAAACAGAAACATTGAACATAAAGCAAGGGGCTAGACAAGGAACAGAAAACACACAGAACAGACAAAGGGCCTAAACCCTAAACAAGACTAATTCAGAACAAGAGGCTAAACACAAAGCATGGCTAGGAAACAGACAGGAAGCACAGACTACAAACATACAATCTAGATACATACATCTACAATGACCAGGAAACACTGGGTTTTGCTGCCTTCACAGGAAAAGGAGCAGCTGACGTCGCCTTTACCGGAACAGGAGCCGTCTAGATCGCCACCATCTTGGGAACAGGAGCGCCGTGATTTGCTGCCTTCACTGGAACAGGAGCTGCCTTGATAGCCACCTTCGCAGGAACAGGAGCAGCCTGAGTCACCCCCTTCACTGGATCCAGAGGGGCCTGGGTCGCCTCCTTCACTGGATCCAGAGAGGCCTGGGTCACCTCCTTTGCTGGAACAGGAGCGGCGGGGTTTGCTGCCAGCACAGGAATAGAAGCGGCAGGGATCGTCACCACCGACGCAGGAACAGAAGCACCCTGGGGCTCTGGAGCCTCTGGAGTGGCTGGGAGCTCTGGATCCTCTGGCTTAGTATCTGGAAGCTCCTCATCAAACAGATTCACTAATATCATTAGCTTAAAATTAAAGTCTGTGAGGTCTCCACTGATGCTGGTTCTAAGCTCAGGCAATGTCTGCTTTATGGACCCTACCAGTTCAGTTAATTTTGCCCTTAGAGATCAGGCATATGCCTGCATTAAAGAAATGTCTAAAGTTCCGAAACTCACGGCTGGCTTTGCTGGAGCGGGACTGTAGACAGGAGCTGGACTCTTGGACGACTTCTTTTTGGTCTTTTCTGAACTCTGGAACAGTCCACTAGAGAGTCCCTGCACTGATCCCCAGCAGTAGTCAGTTTCATCAGTCCCACAGACAATCCTATATCTCCTGCTACCTCCTTGATTTGGTGGGTCATTATGTTACATTGCTGGTGTAGGTGTGAGTGTCAGTGTGGTCAAGAATATAGAAACAGGAACAGAGCTAATTGCAGGAGACTTTAATAATAACAAAAGAAAATTAGACAGAGGGGCTAAACACAGAGGGTACTAAACACACTGGACAAAAAATGTGTGTGTGTGTGTGTGTTCATAGCACTTAATCACTAGTGTGTGTGTGTGTGTGATCATTGCCATGGATAGGTCAAATAATTTTGCAGTACTGTGCAATAGCAATAAAAACATGTTTTACATGTTCATTTTGAAATGATTCTTTAATGAAAATTGTCAACACTTTGATTTGCAAAGGGTACAATATATTGATTCTTTCAAGCAAACTGAGCCAAATTTTCTAGTGCATAAGACACCTGTAAAGGCTGAAATGGGCAGGAGGTCAGTAACTTGGATAGATGAATGCAAAAAATAGAGACCGAGATCGGGTGGAGGTAGGAGCGTGTTTGCAGGGTATATATTGGGTTGGGTGTTGTCCTACTCCCAAAATCATGCTGTTACATAACTTGAATTATTGGCCGATATTTTGATAGATTAACTTACAACAAGTATATGTCTAGAAGAAAAGTAATTCATCTTAAGATCTCCAGTTTCCTCCCATAGTCCAAAAACAAATGCTGGTAGGTGGATTGGCGACAAAAAGTGTCAAAAGTGTCCGTAGGTGTGAGTGAATGTGTGTGTGTGTCTGTGCTGACCTGTGAAGGACTGGTGCCCCCTCTAGGGTGTATTCCCACCTTGCGCCCAATGATTCCAGGTAGGCTCTGGACGCACCGCGACCCTGAAATGGATAAGTGGTTACAGATGTTGTAAACTTGTCTTCTGGTGGTTTCAAAGTGAAGAGAGGAGACCAGTCTGAATATAATGCTGTTTATTGAGTGCTCTGGTTGATCCTCAGACTGATCTCAGAATGATCTGGTCACAGGCTGAATCTCAGACTGATCTAATGGTTTGTAAGAGGCACACATCTTTATACCCATTTTACAACTTCACACATGGATTGATCTTTACCTAAAACAGGATCTGAAAGCACCAGGAACTGTCGTAACACATCACTGCCGTGAACAAGCCATAAACAACCTAGGCCATATACATCTTCTGAGTTCCTGGTGCACTGTCGTAAAGTTAACAGCTGTTCTTATCAAAGGTCTTTAAAACAGGGAATGTGTGATCTCTAAAACAGTCCAAAATGTTATAGGAGAAATGGTACAATTCAGATCCAAAGGAAAAAAACCAATACAACATTCCTCCCTCTTGAACGTAAAAGAAACGTACACACAAATTAAAGAAAAATAAAACAAAACAAAACAAAACAAAAAAAAAACGTTTCATATTCCTAAGTGGAATAGCCCTTATTTCTTTCCTAATGTATCTTACATTAGATATAATTGTTAGTGTAGCGTAGTGTAGTGTAGTTGAAAGACATTTTCACTGCTCACATCTGAGATGTGAACAGCAGCACATGTAGTCCATAGAGTCAGTAGAAGAAACAACAATTCCATTTTCATTCCTGTCATCTTCCTTGATGATTATCAGGAATGGTGAGATGAACACATCCATGCAGAAATCTTCAAGGGAGTTTCATTTCATCCACTGTTGTTCTTGACTTTACCTAGAAGGTACAAACACAAAAAAAAAAAAAAAACTAAAAACAAAAACTAAAAGACTTGGCAGTATCATGTTGGCTGTATATAAACTTTTAACATTTTGAGGAGCATCACTTCACTATTGCATCAAGTATTACCACGTCTTACCCTACCTAACACTGGGCTCCTACTGGCTGGAAGTGTGGAACGCTAATCGTAGGATGAAAAGAGGATGTCTTCACTTTGGGTGTGGCCCCTGTAGCTTACATGCATACAGTTCTTCCCAAAGCTCTCCCAACCAGTTCAGCCATCTGTCCCTAGTTAGGTGGTAACACTACTTTGCAATGTGACACGTGTGTCCAAGCTTTCTTCCCTTGACACAATACTGCTGCATCTGTTACTAATAGCACTTGGAATGTGCCTTTCCATTTTGCTTCAAGTGGACCAGCTGTGTGATTTTTAATCATCACAAATTGTCCTGGAACAATTGGATGTCCGCCCCTGGAAGGCTCAGTCCAAGCATCTTTGACACGTTGTTGAGCAGAATGTACAGAATTGGTGAACTGCTTACAGTATATTAATAAGGCATCTGACGTAAGATGCACATCTGCCTGTCTAAGGTCAATGCTTCCTGGTAGAGAAATGGCATGTCCTGTAATGATTTCATATGGACTCAAACCAATTTTGCGTGTAGGTGAGGCTCTGATGCTACACAATACAGCAGGTAGCGCATCCACCCAAGAAACCCCACTTTGGTGTAGCTTTGACAAACACTGCTTTATATTTTGGTTCCTTCCATTTAACCTGCAACATTTTCATCACTTCCTGCACTACTTTTCCTGTAAAGTGTGTTCCCTGGTCAGACTCTATGATGTCAGGCAAACCCCAACGTGGAATATAGTCTTGGACCAGAACCTTGGCTGTGTGCAAAGCAGTTCCCTTTTTTGTTGGATAAGCTTCTATCCAGCGTGAAAATTTATCAACCACAATCAACACATCTTGCTTTCCCTGACAGGGAGGTAGTGTGATGTAATCAACTTGCAGATGTGTGAATGGTCCTGGGGGTGCCATTGTGTGCACAGCAGGTGTGGAGACACCCACCACTGTATTGTTTGACTGACACAATATACACCGCTTCACTACATCAGATGCATGGGAGCGGAATTTGGGATTCCACCATACTGAGGAGAACCAGTGAACCATGCTGTGGACACCCACATGTCCTAAACTATGAATTTGCTGAGCCAAGTATGGTAAAAGTGCCTCAGATGCTACATACTTCACTCCCTTTGTCCAAAACCCACTGGAATCAAGACACGCACCTTTATCCATCCAAGACCACACTTCAATAGCAGGAGCATCAGAGTAGATTTGCATTAGTGATGAACGTACAGTTTGTAAACTAGTGTCATTAGTTTTTGTAGCAGCCACTGTCACTGCTGGTAATTTCCCTGCAACCTTTGCTGCTGCATCAGCCATGGCATTACCTCATGCTTCATCTGTGTCAGAGGAATTATGAGCTTTTACTTTAACAACTGCAAGTTCTGCTGGAAGCTCACTAGCTGACATGAGATCAGAAACCAAAGACGCATGTTTTATAGGGGTACCAGCAGCTGTCAGAAAACCACGACGACGCCAAATATTGCCAAAATCATGAATGACACCAAATGCGTACCTGGAATCAGTATAAATTGTTGCAGTTAGACCTGAAGCTAGCATACAAGCATTAGCTAAGGCCACCAATTCAGCAGCTTGGGCAGAAAAATGATCAGGAAGACGACCCTGAGCTATTACTGCATGTGGCGAGCAGACAGCCCATCCAACATGTTTACAGCCATTCAGAATCTGTGCTGAACCATCAGTAAACAAAATCAAATCAGGATTTTCCAGAATTATCCATATGTGGACTGTGTGACAAAACAACACAGTCATGATCATCTTCACCCTCATTACAAGTATAAGACAATGCAGTCATCATTAATGACGAGGGATTAGTGATCTGTGCCCTTTGCAGGCAAATGTTAGGAGCTGTGAGTGCAGAGAGCCAGTTACCCCATCTCTGAGTAGTAACTATAATTACACGAGCCGAAGACAATAGACATTTGACAGCATGTGGACAACGCACTGTGAGTGACTATGATAAGACCACTGGAGTATACATAGTAATGGCTAAATATGTTGCTTGCATGGCACGCAAACATGGACCCAGCCCAGTTGCATTTATATTCTATTTAGCTGAACAGCACTTTACAGGCTGTAACTGACCACCATGATCTTGCATGAGGCATGCTGTCATAAAACCATAATTTTCATGAACATGCAATGTGAAGGGCAGAGCGGGTTGAACAAAACCTAATGCTGGGGCAGATGTCAGAGCATCCTTAAGCTCTTTAATTGCTATTTCAGCCGTGTTGGAAACCTGAACACTATCTGTTTCTTTGGGGCTTCCCTTCAAAATATCATATAATGGCTGAGCAATTTGAGCATAATTTTCAATCCATGGACGACAATAATTGCACAAGCCCAAGAATGACCTAAGCCCTTTGATGGTGGTTAGTACTGGGAGTGCACACTGCAGAAGCACGGTCAGGAAGAATGGACCTTTGTCTAGCAGTTACTAACTATAACCATTGCAGTGGGCAGTAAAGTATCTTGTGCTCCTGTGTCAATCAAAAAATCACATTCATTTTCATTCACAGTGGTTCTCACATACAGTCTGTCATTGTTTTGGAGAATTGGCTCCAAATACGCTCTCACAGCTGACATCTCTAATTTAAGTGCTCTGACTCTTTTGAAAGAGCAGAAATCCAAGTGGGGGCAGCCAGCTGAGTAGACTGTGTATGAGTTTTAACAGATAACCTGCCACCTCTGGGGTAAGAGGACTGTCTGATTGAGACTGTGATTTCTCTGGACTGGACTTGTTTTTATATTTTTGCCATTTCTTTTTTTTTTATAATCTCGTTTCAAATGTCCCCTTTTCCCACAAAAGTGACACACATTGTTATGTTTATTCTGGAGGACCTGAATACTTGTCAGCTGGGGAACAGTTTGCAAAACAGAGGCAACATGTAGTTTAAACTGCACATCTCTCTCGAATGTTGTTAAACACTCAGACAACTCGGTCAGTGTACTAGTGCGCCAGTTGGGCTTCAACAGTGGCAAAACCTTCCTCATTTCCTGAGATAAGCCATCAGCCCACTGGGCCACTGACACCTGCGAATTCAGAATGTTTGCTAGTGATACAAACTCTGAACTTCCCCCATGGAGCAAAAACACCTCTGTGTGTACGGACTCACAGGCTCATTTTTCCCCTGATGACATTCCACAACTTCTTGCCAGCAAGCAGTAGACCCTAAACTGTTTTTAAGTACTGTAAGCAACCCCATATTACAGTCCTGCACTGCTTTTCTAGATTTCAACTTATCTATCTGTGTCTCATAATATTCCTCCATGACTTCAATCTCAACTGGCAGGAGTATTTGCGAGCACACAGATATGATGTCTAATGGATGGAGAGAATACAGTTTGATTTTATGTGTCATTTGTTTTAAGAAAGGACCAATGCCCATTTCCTTAGGGTGCTTAAACTCTTTAGACAGGCGATTTATCTGTTCTGGATTTAGTGGGTTGTGTTTAACTGAAATTTTATCCTCCCCCTCTCTAGGAGGGGAGGGGGATTGAGGGTTGGGGCTGTTAGCCTCCATCCTCAGGGCAAGAAAGAGGAGGCTAACAGGGGCACATCTCTGGGGGATCCATGGTCAATGACATCCCTCATGAGTGTGCCCGTCAAACCCCCTAAACCCTCTACAGCTTCAACGCGAGCCCGACGAGCAGCACAAGCCCCTGCCTCCGTGGACGTCGTCGCAGGTTCCCCTGCCTCCGTGGACGTCGTCGCAGGTTCCCCTGCTTCCGAGGACGTAATCGCAGTAAGGCTTACTGCTGTTGCTCCACTGGGCGCAGCACCTCCAATCACTCCAGTCTCCGTGAGCGCGGCGCCCGCCTCTTCTGTCTCCATGAGCGAGGCGCCTCCAGCCGCTCCTGTCTTCATGAACGCGGCGCCAACGGCCGCTCCTGTCTTCGTGAACACGGCGTCTCCAGCCGCGCCTGTCCTCGAGAGCGCGGCGCCTCCAGCCGCGCCTATCTTCGTGAACGCGGCGCCAACGGCCGCTCCTGTCCTTGTGAACGCGGCGCCTCCTGCCGCGCCTGTCTTCGTGAGCGCGGCACGCGCCTCTCCTGTCTTCGCGAGTGCGACGCCCGCCTCTCATGTCTCCGTGGACGACGTCGCAGATTCCTCTGCCTCCGTGGACGTCGTCGCAGTTTCTCCTGTCTTCGTGGACGATGTCGCAGATTGCTCTGCCTCCGTGGACGTCGTCGCAGTTTCTCCTGTCTCCGTGGACGACGTCGCAGATTCCTCTGCCTCCGTGGACGTCGTCGCAGTTTCTCCTGTCTCCGTGGACGACGTCGCAGATTCCTCTGCCTCCGTGGACGTCGTCGCAGTTTCTCCTGTCGCCGTGGACGATGTTGCAGATTCCTCTGCCTCCGTGGACGTCGTCGCAGATTCCGCTGCCTCCTTGGACGTCATCGCAGGTTCCCCTGCCTCCATGGACGTCGTCGCAGGTTCCCCTGCCTCCGTGGACGACGTCGCAGGTTCCCCTGCCTCCATGGACGACGTCGCAGGTTCCCCTGCCTCCGTGGACGTCGTCGCAGGTCCCCCTGCCTCCGTGGACGTCGTCGCAGGTTCCCCTGCCTCCATGGACGTCGTCGCAGGTTCCCCTGCCTCCGTGGACGTCGTTGCAGGTTCCCCTGCCTCTGTAGACAACGTCGCAGGGCCTCCTGTCTTCGGAATGGCGGCTCCCTCCGCCGCTCCTGTCCCCGTGACTGTGGCTACGGCCGCTCCTGTCCCCGTGACTGTGGCTACGGCCCTTCACCACCTGTGACTGTGGCTCCGGCCGCTCCTGGTCGTGTCCGAGGGATGGTCCCTAGGCTGAGGCTGGTTCCTCAGACTGCCCCACAGACATTTGCCAGTCCTGGGCACCCCCCCCCCCCCTGTCCAGTCCAGTCCTGTCCTGTCCCCTGTCAGCCCCGTCCAGTCTCTGTTTCAAACCCCTGTCCAGTCTCAAGTCCCGTCTCCGGTCATGTCCCCATTTCAACCCTCTGTCTTGTCTCATGTCCAGTCCCCTGTTAGTCCTGTCCAGTCCCTGTTTCAACCCTTTGTCTTGTCTCATGTCCAGTCCCCTGTTAGTCCTGTCCAGTCCCTGTTTCAACCCTCTGTCCCGTCTCCAGTCCAGTCCCCGTTGCAGTCTAGTGTCATGTTACCTGTCCTGTCTTCTGTCCAGTCACATACCCCTCTCCAGTCTAACGTTCCTATCCTGTCCAGTGTCTTGTCCCCTGTCTCTTCACCAGTCTCTGCTCCCGTCCGTTCCCAGCACCCAGTCCTGTCATCAGTCCCGTCTCCATTCTAGTCCCCTGTTCTGTCACCTGTCCATGTCCAGTCTTCTGTCCCCAAACCTGTTCAGTCCCCTGTCTTGTCACAGTTCCTGTCTAATGTGCAACCCCAGTCTCTTGTCAAGTCTCATGTTTCCACTCCTGTCCTGTCCAGTCCGTTCCAGTCTCTTGTTGCCCCCCTTTGTCAGTCATCTGTCATGTCCCATGTCCCATCTCAGATATTTGGTCCTGTCGTGTCCCCAGCTCCTGTGTCTGTTCCCGTCCTGTCCTGAGTCCTGTCTCCCTTGGTTCCTTGTCTTGTCTTAATCTGTCTTGTGCCTTCTCCTGTGCCAACTCCTGGGGGTTTAGATGTACGCGCCCCGGGAGTTGCGCGTTCGGGGGGGCATCTGTCATGCCCTCGTCTCGTCATGTCTGTTTTCCCCGGTCATGTGCTCTTTCTCAGCACATGGCTATGTTTGTTTATGTTCTAGTCTCCGCCTTTGTTCCGCCTCCTTGTCTGTCATCTGTTATCCTGCCCCCTTGTTATCAGTCTCAGGTATGTCTCATCAGTGTCTTGTATTTAAGTCCCCTTCAGGCACTTCCTGTTTGTTAGTCATTTTTTCTCTTGTACTTTGTCATGTCAGTCGTGTACTCAAGTCTGTCTGTCTCTGTAAGTTTCTCCATTATTAGTTTCCACGTTGTCGTTGTATTTCCTCTGTCGTTTAGTTCTTTAGTCTGTCTGTCCCGTTTGCCCTGCTTGGATCCCCGTTTCTTGTCTTTTTGTTAAAAGTCTCTTTGTTTTGTTATTATTTATTATTAAAAGTTTATCTGTGCTTTAGCGTGTGCATCCGCTCCGTCAGTCCGCCCCGCGTTCGTGACAGCAGCTTCTAACATTGTTAGATCATAACTTTCTTCATCAGTGCTGTCACTAGAATCTAAGCTGGAAAACTTCTCTTCTAGACTTTGAAATTTTGTAAGAGATGGATACAGCTTCTCCACCTTTTTTTGCAGCTAATTCCTGAAGGTCCCTTTTTTCTTTTACAAGTTTATCTACTTTAACTTGTAGTGCATTGAGAGTGCGTTGAGTGTGTTCACATGTGTTCTGTGCACTAATGGCTGCACGTTTATGATTAGCACACTCCTGTAACAGTTGTGCATGTTGTTTCTTCTCTTCATTCAGTAGTAAAGAATGCCACTGTCTGAACACCTGAACACACCCCTCAAGGTCCTTCTTTTTCACACATTTGGCTAAGACTGTAAAACACTGCTCCTGATTCCAGTCTGACTCCACTGGAATATTAAATTTCTTACATATCTTAGCCTTCCTTTTGGAGCATAATTTGTCTGACAACATTTTTGTCAGACCAGCCTCAAATGAAGCTCTGTCTACAAATGATGTTGTCATCATGATGTAGACATTTTAACACAAAACACAAATTAAAACAAACAAACATACTCTAGAGAAAATTCTGTTTTACCCTTGAGTCTATTTGACCATGAACTCTAGTGCACCCTTGTATCGTAAACTGTAAACTGGATTTGATCACATTCAAATCCCACTAAATCCTAATAAACCCAATTAGGAACGACTGTGTGCTAAGGCCAGGAAAACACCCTGCCTCACTTCTTAGACTAGTACTAAGAAGCCAAAAACAAAACAAAGACAAAACATAGATTCTCTTAATTTAACAGCTCTTTTTCTCCATAAATGGACTCATAAGGTTCTAGTGGCTCACCGCTTGCATGTAGTTTGTTCTCATCAGAGGGAGAATCACCAGCCCATCCGGATTTAGGGAGGTGATTCTGCTTCTGGGATGATCTGTAGCACAACTTCAATGTCTTCTTGGTGAGCAGTCAAAACCGTCATGAAGAGCCACCAGGAGTTTTCAGAAACCATCTGAAACCATCAGAACTGGGCAGAAACACCAACTGTTGTAAACTTGTCTTCTGGTGGTTTCAAAGTGAAGAGAGGAGACCAGTCTGGATATAATGCGGTTTATTGAGCGCTCTGGTTGATCCTCAGACTAATCTCAGAATGATCTGATCACAGGCTGAAACTCAGACTGATCTAATGGTTTGTAAGAGGCACACATCTTTATACCCATTTTACAACTTCACACATGGATTGATCTTTACCTAAAACAGGATCTGGAAGCACCAGGAACTGTCGTAACACATCACTGTCGTGAACAAGCCATAAACAACCTAGGCCATAAACATCATCTGAGTTCCTGGTGCACTGTCGTAAGGTTAACAGCTGTTCTTATCAAAGGGGTTTAAAACAGGGAATGTGTGATCTCTAAAACAGTCCAAAATGTTATAGGAGAAATGGTACAATTCAGATCCAAAGGAAAAAAAAACAATACAACACAGATAATGAATGAATGAATGAATCTTAAGAGCTTATTATTACCTGATCATAGCGGTCGACTGAACATAATCAATAACACAGATATAAGAAACATTGACTAATTTCCATTGACTTCATTTACCAAGTTTGCTGCGTTGTATCTTTTAAAATGTACATTGTTTAATGGCAGTGTCTAGTGATATTAGAGCATTGGTTCAGTGTTGTTTCTGAGAAGAGTGAAAAAAAAATATATATACAAGTAAATACTTATAACCAGCATGTTTCTGTACTGAAATCCTGTACCTCTCTCTCTCTCTCTCTCTCACTCTCTCTCTCTCTCTCTCTCTCTCTCTCTCTCTCTCTCTCTCTCTCTCTCTCTCTCTCTCAGCTAGCGTGAATGTGGGTATTGTGAACAGCACAGTGGCAAAGCCCCACTCCAGACCCTACAAGGTTTCTGTCCAAGGAAATGGGGAGCACGTCTGTGGGGGTACTGGGCAAACTGACCTTTTTTTCTGACTGACACTTCTGCATAGTTTCTGTTTATTTGCTCAATTGAAAATGCATTAAATTTAATTGTGGCCTGTGTTAAGGTTATGGCAGATTTAGTACATATATATGTAAAAATATTTGGTGTTTAACAGTACTGCATATTAAATTTTTTTGCATATTTTGAAGTCTTATTACATACTGCATTATTCATTAATTCATTCATTGTCTGTAACTCCTTAGTCAAATAAGGGTCGTGGTGGGTCCAGAGCTTACCCGGAATCACTGGGCATAAGGTGGGATCACATTCTGAAGTGGGTGCCAGTCCTTCACAGGGCACATCCTGCTTTAAACAATCATAGTTGCTCTTCTGTGTTTTCTTACAAATTATGCTAACACACGTATCATAAAAAGCATGTGCTAGTCTTCTCAGTTTGTCAGCATGGTGTGATTGTGGGAAATCTAGTAGCAATGACAGAAGTGGACAATTACTAAACTGAGGAGTAAACTGACTAAGGTTTCTGTCTCCTGCTTCCTCTAGGCCTGGACTGGATGAGGCTAACGTGACAGCAGTAATCGGAGCTCATGATCTGAAGTCCAACCACTTTGAGCGTATAGCAGTAACAGAGCACCACATACATCCAGAGTTCCCTTTACCCTCCCTCAGGAATGACATCATTCTTTTGAAGGTAAACTCATTCCCAGAGAGCAAAAAATATTGGGCCCAAATAGGGCCCATCCACAGTTCTCTTATGGCCCACATTTGGCCTGGAATGACAGCAGTGTCTCAGGACGAGTCTGCCTACCTGATCTCAGTCACAACCTCAGTGTATCTGAGCCAGATTTTGGCATGTGTAATGTGTGCACCTCAAAGTGACAGGACTCAAAACAGGTTTACAGTAAGAGTCATGAGGCTGTTACACCCAGTGCTGTTAGTAACCTTACTGATGCTTAAAGAATACGACACCTGAACAACATTCAGCAAATGTAATGTTACCCAAGGATTTTTATTCTACAGTAAGGGGACCTTATCACTTGAGTGAGAAAATCAAACCCTTGTCTGCTGCACAGAAGACAGCAGTATCTCCCACCATGCTCCTCCATCCAGATTCTTTCTCATTAATCAAGTTCAGTTTACTACATTTGTAACTATTTCTTGGCTTTGTTACAGCTAGGAAACTCAACTGAAAACAGCAAGAATACTGCCCCAATTTCCATCTCTAAACTAAACAAAGACATGACAATTAATGGGTCTTGCAGCGTAGCTGGTTGGGGAAGAATTAAAACCAAGGGAACTGCAAGTAACTTACTTCTGGAGACGAACATCAACGTCTATAAACATTGTGAAACATACTGGAACTACACGAACATGCTGTGTGCAGGTGGTATTAAAGGTGGATTTTGTCAGGTAAATTAACCTTAACATTAAACTCATTAAACCCAAGCAGATTTCCTGGACCAGGATTAAGCCTACTCCTGAACTACCCAGCATTCTGATTGGAGATTAACTACAGAAAGTACAATTTAGTCCAGGTCTAAGCCCAATCCCAGGTCAGGAAAAAACATCAGTTGTTAAAATTTCAGCAGAAGCTTTATAAAGGTTTAGTTCAGCAGTGTGTTAACGTTGCTTATGTTTTGTTGCAGGGGGACGCTGGTGGTCCTCTGGTGTGTGAAAGCACTGCAATCTGCATTGCTTCTTTCTATGAGAGGAACAACTGTGACAAACCCCAAAACCAAATGCCCACACCAATATTTCTGCATTCATTCCCTGGATCAAGGCCATAATACACCAAAGTGAGTAGTAATGCGCTTGTGCAAGGCCTGAGTACATTGTGGAGGAATCCCTAATGTAAGTTTGTCCCACATTTAAAAACAGGGAATGTAGGGAGGAGCGCTATGTGCATGTGTGTGACTCCTCGGGTGAACCACTTGGAAACGATGAATGGCATTTAGCATGCTATGCTCTGCTTAAAACTAGATTGTATTGCCTCGAAGCAGAGTTTTTAAGAGGTTGGAACTATGATTAGTTGGATTTTATGTTTGACAGACCTTTGGATTTATTGATTGATTTGATGATGTAACTGAGCTTAATATAATTGTGGTTTGCAACTGTTTTAAAATAGTCACTTACATTTTATGGATGTACAGACAGACTTGACTGGCCTAGGAATACCTTGGTATACCCCCGGAGGAGCTGGAGGCGGTGGCTGGGGAGAGGGAGGTCTGGGTTTCTTTGCTCCGACTCCATAACTGATTACCCTAGCTGAGAAGCATTGCCTGCTGGTAGCAAGAGAGAGAAGTTCTTCCTACATTTTCTTTCTGTTCATATCCTGTTCTGAGAGTGCTGGAGTTTGAGTTTTTTTAACCAGTTTTTTTTTTTAACCAGAATCTAGAAAACCCACCTTGAATACCTGATTGGTCCTCAGGGACTGAGGATTGGAGCATCTCTTGCTCCTGATTGGCTGTTTCCTGTACCTTGGTAGTGAAACCACATAAAATGTATGACACTTGCAGATGATCCCTGTTGAATGAATATCCCAGAATTCTGAATCATACTTTTGCAACTTAAGAGATTATATGTTAACACAAAATAATATCATTCAGACAAACCATCATTTTTACATAATTTTTACATCATTCTTAGACAAATAACACACAGAATGGCTACATTGGTTCCTACATATAAAAAGGTGAGTTTAAACACTTGTAAATTATTTCCACCCATTTTGATTGTCCAAATGGAATTAATTTCACACAGTTGTGCCCATATACAACTTGTTCACCAGGTAAACTTAGGAATTATGGAATGTTAGTTTCTTTTGGTTTTAACAGTTTTTCAGACATGTAAGAGGACATGGCATCAAGTTGGTTCTGTGTGTCTCTCTGCATTCTGCAAAGATTCTTCTCTTGACCCTATGTGAACTTGGGTCATAAACTGTCCTTGAAGGGGCCTGTAGTGTCAGTTTTAAGATTCTCTGATACAGACCTTTAGGCACCAATTTTGAGCCAGTGCTTGCTGGAAGGGTTATCTCAAATTCCGATTTAGGCTTGTGTGGCTTAGAGATGTCTCTGAAGACCAATTGAAAGTCTGAGTATTAAAGTCAAATCCCAGAAAGTCAAACTTCTTATTAGAAATTAATACACATTCATCATATCACCCTACAATGCAAAGAATCTTTTAATCATGCAAAATTTTCTTCAAGCATTCTTGGTTCCATATAGAACCATTTTCTTTACTAAAGAGCCTTTAAAAACTTTTGTCCTTGACAATGCACAGAAATATAGTAGTATCATATTAATAATTATTATCATTATATATTTGCAAGGGATTCAAACATCAGAACATATAAATGTCAATATGCTACAGAAACACAACATGTTGTGTAAAACACTATGCTGATAACTTTACCACTAGCTCCATTAGAACCCAGATAAAACCATCTGCTGAAATGTTTATTCTTATCTATGTTTTTGGGGTGGTTTTCAGCTTCCTGAAGATGGTGGAGGCTTCTCAAAACCACAAATTTAACACAAATTAAATACATGGTCCATATTCTTCTGAGATTCAGTTAATAAACAGATATCCTGGAATTTCCCTTAATAATATAGGATACGTCAGGATTCAACGGTCCCTCAATGATGGGCAAGCTGTACTGATACCTGAAGTTATGTAATAACAATTTTGGGAGTAGGACTATTCTCAAACACCTCCCCTCAGCCGTATATATACCCTGTGAACTCTGGTCATGTCCATGTCAGACAAACTTGCTGCACTTGGCTCATAAAACCAAGGGCGTAGAATTAGCATGGACAGAAGTGACTAGCACTGACTAGTTTTTCCTTTTAGATTTGAGCACGGACAATATAGTATTGTATATTGCAATTACTATGTTTTGTTCGCACTGGCCCTTATTCTGACAAGTGTCTGAACTCAGAGGGAGTTTGTACTCTAACCTATTTGGACGCTGGAGTGGAGCTGACAGACTACACTCATCACAGTTGTAAATAATCCTTTTATCTCCAACATAGAAACACAGTTTGTAGGCATGGTTTTGAAGGTAAACTTATTTCCAGATAGCAAAGAATATTTGGTCCCAATCTGGCCCATCTGCAGTTCTCTTATGGCCCACATTTGGCTTGGAATGACAGCAGTGACTCAGGGTGAGTCTGGCTACCTGAACTCAGCCGCAGCTTCATTGTATTTGAGCTGGATGTCAACACTGAGACAAGTCTAGCCCACACAACAAAACAAATGTCTGTTATCTGGGTTGCTATTTACTTTAAGCTTAGTTTTATTGTAAAGGTATTTATATTAGGACTTGTCATTCAGTGTATTCTAAAAATGATTAGTAACTTTGTGTGGGGAGGTGATGTATCAAGGCCTTAGGGTTTAAGGTATTAAACCTATACCATTGTAAAAGAATGTACATTTAAAAGTTGACTGAGCATGGATGAAGCACTGACATTTATTCAGGGTCGCAGTGGGTCCAGAGCCTACCAGGAATCACTGGGCGAAGAATGCTACAGAAACACAGCATGTTGTGTAATAATACTATGTTGATAATTTTACAACAAGCCCCTTTGGTCACAATCCAGATATGCTATTTTTATTAATCAACTGCTGTCTCATAAAAAAACACACATATAGCTGTCAAGGCATACGTAGGATCCCAGAAAACCCATTCTATCTCCATTTAATGGAAAGATTTTATTTCCTACAACCATTTATGGAGTCCGCTCCACAGTTATTGGCACCAATGGCACCAAGACAGTGCCCTCCATGATGGAGATATAAGTTTTTGTTACTTTATAAAAAAAGATTCTATAATAATAAACTTCTTATTTCAGAACTGTGTATGCTACATATGTAGAACAATGTGTAATATGAGAAACACAGAGAAAAGGGAGTTTCATTATCATTAAGCTGCTACTGGTAATGTTTCTATGGGAAGCCATTCAGGAATTAATTATTATGTACTTATGTCATTTTAAAATGAGGCTGAGTTTCTGGAGGGAATGTGAGGTTCTTAATCCCATCCCATACACATCCCATAGACAGGAATAATTTCCCCCTATAAGGAAAACAAATTATTTTATACTTTAAAACTTTAAAATTCCCTCCAGAAACTCAGTTTCAAATACATTTTTTGGTGCACAATTGCTTAATATGCCATGTTTCCAGAAAAAAATTAAGGTATGAAATAAACAAACTAAACGTCAATTGAGTAAAGGAAGAAAGAAAATATTTCGTACATGTTTTTGGCTTGTTTTGTGTGTTGTGAGGGGAAACAGTTCGTTACTTTCTGTATTTAGCGCTATTCATTAGGCCTTGAAGTGTTAAAATCAATGTGCACAGCTTTATGTGCACATTGAACAGTCCCTTTCGTTCACTGCGTCTCACTGAATCTGGATCTGCAAATCAGGAGCTAACTTCAGCGTCATACAAAAATTACTGTTGTAGAATGTAATCCAAATCTACCCTGAGTTTTATTATCTTTATTCATTTATTATCTGTAACCGCTTATCCAATTCAGGGGCACGGTGGGTCCAGAGCCTACCTGGAATCATTGGGAGCAAGGTGGGAATACACCCTGGAGGGGGCACCAGTCCTTCACAGGGCAGCACAGACACATATTCACTCACACCTACGAACACTTTTGAGTTGCCAATCCACCTACGAACGTGTGTTTTTGGACTGTGGAAGGAAACCGGAGCACCCGGAAGAAACCCACGCGGACACGGGGACAACACACCAACTCCTCACAGACAGTCACCCAGAGTGGGAATCGAACCCACAACCTCCAGGTCCCTGGAGCTGTGTGACTGCGACACTACCTGCTGCGCAACCGTGCCACCCCTAGAATCCCTCCATGACGCAACGAATGTTTTAATCATGCAAAATTTTCCTCAAGCGTTCTTGGTTCTATATAGAACCATTTTCTTTACTAAAGAGCCTTTAAAAACTTTTGCCCTTGACAATGCCCAGAAATATAGTAGTATCATAATAATAATAATTATCATCATATAATTGCAAGGGATTCAAACATCAGACTTCCAACATTCAAACTTCCAAGTCTGTCTGTTTATGTTGCTCTTCACCGTCGTTGTTTCCACTGTTGTCACACTGTTTTCCTCTGTAGTCATCTGTCTCTGCTTTTCCTCATGTTGTTTGCTCCCAAGTCTATTAGCCTTGTCTGTTCATCGTTTTATATCTGCCCGAGTCTGTATGTCTATGTTTTGTTATAGTTTAGGTTAAATAAAATTGCTGTGTTTTAGCGTGTGGGTCTGCTTCCGCCAGTCCGCCCTCCGCGTTCCTGACAGAATGTCCAACCCACTAAAGGACGCAGCTAACACGGCAATGTCACCGGATAAAGCCATTAAAATAGCAGAGGAAGCACTGGCCATAAGGGTGGGTGATCAAAATGCTATTTTGCAATCCTTCATCGGAGTACCCAGTGAATTTGAAAGCGGTCCCAACTGTAAAGGATTTTTATTACAGTGCAGACTTTTTTCTTAATTTTTGACCTGTCCTGCTCCTCCTGACATTGTCCAGGTCATCTTTGTTAGATCTCTTCTCTGAGGAGAGGCATTGCTGTGGGCAGAACAATTAATTAAAGAAAAGGCCCTTGAACTAACTGTAGAGACATTTTTAGAACTCGAGAGATTCTCCCGTTCTGCTCCCTTACCCCCTCAGGTCCGGGTAAATTTTTTGGGGGGGGGTTGAGAATATGGGCTGTTAGTCTCAAACCGCTGGACATGGGAGGTGAGGCTAACCCAGTGCGCCCATCAGTCCCCCTAAACCCGCAATAACCCGTGTCAATAACTGCATCCGTTTCCGTCAGTCCGCCCTCCACGTTCCTGGCATTTGTGCTGCGGTACCTGAGAGTTTGTTAACCCTTTAGAATTTCTCTGCATTTCTCAATTGTAGCGGATTGACCTTATTCAAACTAGTTATGCTAAATAGTGATTTAACTAATGACAATAATTATTATTATTATTACTGACTTAAATAACAAAAACATTAACAATTAATTAGAGAGTGAATACTGTCACCGCTACGTGAGTTCTTCAGGATTTTCAGACTCTTAATGAACAAACTCCACACACTGTTATTTCAAATAATCTAAATATTTTATTAAGAGGAAAGATAATATTTAATAAACCTAGCACAATCTCACGGAATCAATGCAGGTGAAACCGGTTCGAATTTAGAGATAGGCTAGGCGATATGACTTGGAAATGAGATGTTGCTATGGTCTGATTAAGAGATTATGTTACCAAGAGATTTAATTCAATTTTCAGCTCTGGAAATTTTAGCTTACTTTTCTGCTGATTTCGGGGTTATGATCACAGCTGCTGATGTCCCACAGATCTTCGCTCTGTTGTTTCTCTGGGGCTTGACTTGTCACGGCTGACGTTGGGCGGATCAGTGGGGAGATTCCCTCCCTGATGATTCAGCCACTTTTCGGTGTCCCTCGGACGGTGTGACGTCAGCCGGGGATTCCCCTCACAGAGAGCTGCTGGCTTAGCTGGTTTTATCCTTCCCGATAGAAGAGCTTCAAGATGAAAGTTTGCTGAGTTTCCTCCTATCTCCAGAACTAATATTGAATTTATATTTATTTTACTTTTTTTATATATTTTCTTTTATTCTGGCCATGAATGAGTTTCACCTGCTTTGATCAGTCGTAAAATTAAAACTTGGATTGGGCTACAAACACAAACACAAATAAACAACGAAAAGATAACTGACAATTGCAAGTATGTCTCGCTGCAGCCTGTAGGAAGGCGGAGTTGGACATCCAACTCCTTCCACATCCAACTCCGCCCACATCCAACTCCTCCCACATCCAACTCCGCCCACATCCAGCCACGCCTTCTAATTCTGACGTGTTCAATAAGCACTGTGTGGCACTTGAACGCAGACATGTTTAGCGACACTGAGTAGCACATTAAATACACATATACGTCTTTTATTAATTATTACACTGTTCAGGTGCTTTTTTGTTTTTCCGCTGAGGACATCTGTTAAAAAGATTACCTGATTCATACCTGATTTGATTTAACTTTTGTCGTTGTTGTCAATGCTTGGCAGACTATTATTATGAATGGTAGGGTGAACGGAGGATATCGTTCAGGATTCATTCAAATATTGTTCTCCATTCAGTTAATATATTGTCCCAAAAATCGTTAATTTTGTTATTCGTAATGGTCATTCTCAGCCACAACGAGTGGTAATGTTACGCCAACTATGACATGATGGATTGTTATGTAGTGTATGTAGTGCACAGCTGACTGCAAAACAATAATAAAATCCAGAGCTATTAAGTGTATAGTGCCTTGAAAATATAAGCATCCCTGCCTGGTCATGAACATCTTCTCATTTTAAGAACATACAGATTTCCATAGGTGATGCTGTTTGTCTGCATACAATTTATTAGAAGCTTATACCATTTTCATATGTATTTAAACGTCTGTGTTTTGAGGTTCAGACAAATAAGTGTTCACAAATATTAGAGGTACCACTTATTTAATAATGACTAATAATTACTACCTGTGAGTGGTTAGAGATATCTAAGGGTAATTAGCCAAGTTGTGAAATAAAAGTAAAGACTAAAGAGATAATGATGCTAATGACAATATTCCAAATGTCCAAGTGAAGAAAATGCTGCAGGAAACACATGTTCAGATGTCCAGTCGTGCAGGACTGATTTCAATAAGAAGAAAGAGAAACACATTACACAACTTAGCACTCCAATTACAACTCCCTACAGTCGCGGTCGCTTGAAATATAGTCAAACAGAATATTCTTATTGGCACTGGCATTTTAGAACTCTAAAAGGTGGTGAAGTCACGGGTGTGCAGTCTGTATTAAAGACAAGGAAAAACTGGCATAGTAGTTTTATTTTTTTATTTTCAAGTCTTTACAGCATTTTATATATATATCTATATATATACACACACACACACACACACACACACACACACACCCCACACAAACATTGGCTCACTCACACGCCCAAATCTTCATAAACTTGTTGGCAGAATGGGCTGCAGAACCCAGGATACATGTCCTCGCTGTGATACCTAACAAGTTCCCCACGTCTCCCATGCCCAAAGCAGCCTGTGGACAACAAACAATTAACAGAAGCATACTTTTAATATGTTCTCTTATTTTACTTCCTTACGTTGTCTGTCTTTTGATGTTGTTTGTACTCTGTATCGTAACGCATGCACGATGCTTTGAGGCCTTGAAAAATGCTGTATAATTAAAATGTATTTATATTATTATTATTATTATTATCAAAGTCAGCAACACTGCTTTTGACTGCAAAATTCCAACAAAATCTTCTGATCATAAAACATTTATTTGTCAACTTTTTTGCAACCACTGGCAAAAGAAACTTCAAACTTCAAACTTCATACGCAGTTCACAAACCTGGTAAACAGTCTTTATATGTCTCTCTACAGCACAGGCAGCACTCCAGTCCATACATTGTGCAAAACTGTTGTTGGTATTCAGTGCTGTAGGGTTTCCAAGTCACAACAGCTGCATGTGTCGAATTAGAGAATTAATAATCAGATTACCACCTCTTCTTATGAGGAATACAAACATCTTAAAATAAAGTTTACTGAAATACAATAATGCACTTTATACTCACTGTCAAGCCTCTGAAAATGTGCTTGGGCCTGGAATGACTGTCTTCCAACAGTGTCCTGGAAGAGGCAACACACCAGCGAGAGCTTTAAAAAAAGCTTGGTCACCCTCTTCCAGGACGACCTCTAATAGAATCTGCTCCTGGACCATGAGGGGCATCTGTTAAAGACGTTATAGAAGAATGCAGATATTGTTGTACAGTTTATTTAAATTTAGTGAAACAAAAAAGCTAAATATAAATTTACCACAGAACCTACATTCCAATTAATTTATTAAAACAAACCCCAGTTTTCTCATTTGTGAAGGCTATTGCACATTAAGCAAAATGAAAGTTGAAATGCCCAGTTCAGCTTCAAGAACAGACACAAACACCTGCTCAATGGAGACGGTAAACATTCTGTCTCCTTTACTGTTAACAGAAAACACAAGGTGAAATCCAGACTGAAATTAATATAAATACTATTTAACAATGGACCATGTCATCTAATTTGAGCTCATCAGATGCTATAAATAACTGCTTTTAAGTCAGACTAGTTACACACTGACATGTGCCCTTAGAAATTCAAATAAACCATCAGACCCTGAACGCTCCTCAGTCTTTCCCTTCTTGTGCTGACTGGCCTTTCCTTGTGCATTAGAGCTCACCATTCTAAAATACAGCTGGAATTTAAATGATGTAAGATAATTGAAAATTAGGTTTATCAGCTACATTTACAAACATTATGTTGTTTGCAATAAACCAATCAAACAAAACCAATTTAAATAACTCAATACAATGACTTTAACAAGTGGTCTCTCCAAAACGCGAAACATCACAGTACAATGTACAATGTGTCTGAAGAGAAAGCTGCATGTATGTGTAAATATTTTTGTTTCAGTAACAGATGTATATACCTTGCAGGTGACATGCTCCCTAAAAGTAACCGGCACCACCACCTACGGAGCTGTGGGATGTCACTCTCACGGACAAATGACAAAGTTTAGAATGCCGTTTAAAGCCTTACTGGAAATGTATCCTCAAAAAAGTCCTAATCTCAAGTAATCACCTGACTGAAGTCAAAAGGCCAACCAAGGGCCATGTAGAGTGCATACCGAAACATACCATAGATACAGCTGAGAACATTGAACATTGAAGGGTTAAAAGTGGCCTGAACATGGGCTGGATGCTGAAAAAAACAAAACAATAAAACATAAAAGGAGATTACAGTTTATCTGTGATATGAATGTTCATTGTAACTACATTTGTGAGCTTTTCTTTAAGTCAAAAGTCTTGTTACTTACATGGAGGCAATATTATAAGCAAGTTTTTTCTGTGTGTAATTAAGTATCACTAACTCTGTTACATGTTTGGCTAAAAACACGCGTGCCGCAGTTGAATATTCGTGTATTTATCTACGACCCTACTAGTACATACTGAAATAACGTATTTATAACGTGTTCGTGTATTTAGCAAAAACACTGACAACAACGAGCTTTGTAATTATACTTAGAAACTAAATGTTTTTTACTCACCGACATAACGTGCGCTGTTAATTTTTCCGTTAAAAAATTCAGTTTGAGAGTTTTTAGGGCGCGGGCGTGAGCTGTGTTCGAATTCACGAGGGTAGGGAACGATTTCAGACACTACCTTAAAATAGTGTGGTATATAGTGACTAGAGCACCATTTGGGACACAGAAAAGTCACTGGGCACGGGCGTGGCTTCTGACGTGGTGAGAGGGCGGGGTTGGATGTGGGCGGGGTTGGATGTCCAACTCCGCCTTCCTACAGGCTGCAGCGAGAGGCTTCTCGACAATTGCTCGACGTTACTCTGTAGTTTCTGTAACGCACTGCTAACTGGCACAAGGCGTCCCTTTGGAGTTGCGTGAGGTCCTTCTCTTAGAGTTCTTTTGAAGAGTCGTCTTGTAGGCGTAAAGAATATGGAAGAAGAGCGTAGCAAGCGAAGAGACAAGCGAAGAGAAGTGTTTAGAGCTGGGCGACTCCTTTTCAGATGTTGCACGGTCACGCCCATTTGGGAGGTCTCCTTTCTTTGATTGGATCCTGGGTCTGAGGCTCACGTGACTTCCTTCACGTTTCAGAGAGAGAAGTCACATTTTTTTGGCTCTTGAAAATACTGGATAAAATAGAATACTGGATAAAATAAAATACTTATTCATACTTGGGTATAGCATAATGAGTGTACTGGATTATTTTTATCAAATATATATGTATATATATATATATATATATATATATATATATATATATATATATATATATATATATATATCTTGAGTACATTACCAACTATTCTAGATGTTAGAAACTAATTCGTTTTCCTAAACAGAGACAGAAATTTTCCTTTCATGATTGAAACAGTAATACACATCACTTCATTAGTTAGTAAACATTTACCTGAGAATAACAGAGAGTAACATTAATACATATTGCATAAATATGTTTATAACAACGGCTTCTTGATGCGTCAATTATGTATTTAGAGGGCGGCCGGGCGAAATATGATTTCGCAAATGTCCACTTGGGGGCACTGTTGGTCCATGCTGTTTGTCTGGTTTGAAACAGGGTTGTGAGAGTTCACCGCAAGGTCAATTCTGGGGGCCATCTGTTGATTTTGCAGAAGATAATCATTGCGTTATCTAGGCTGGGTTCTTTAATCCTGGTCTCCAAAACTTTGTTTGATCTCCTTTGGCTTAAAAGCGTCATAAACTGGGTTCTCCTTTCCTTTGCATTCCTGACGAAGAGGGGGGTAGTCATCTGGGTTGAAGGTGGTGACTCGTTCATCCTGGGGTCACTGCAGTATGTCCTGCTTAGTCCTTGGGTTGAAGACATATGTGTGTGCGTGAGTTTGTGTGTGTGGGGGGATGCAGAGTCTTTCAGCACACACGCATTCTGTGGAATGTGGGATTCTGTTCCAAAAATCCTTATCAGAGTGGCGAGTCTTTAACTTTTCATTTCTTGCTCTGGTCCATACTCCACTACACAATAAACATTTGACTTCCTTCTAGGTTTAAGCTCGGACAATATAGTATTGTATATTGCACTTACTACGTTTTGTTCGCACTGGCCCTTATTCTGACAAGCGTCTGAACTCAGAGGGAGTTTGGACTCTAACCTATTTGGACGCTGGAGTGGAGCTGACAGACTACACTCATCACAGTTGTAAATAATCCTTTTATGTTCAACATAGACACTTTACATGGGAAAGAAATCTTGTTAAATTTGACATGATGTTAGGTCACTGGCAGTTTGTTGGTGGCTGGCTTCAAACATCAAAAGAAGCTTGTGCTAGTCTTCACAGTTTGTCAGCATGGTTTTGAAGGTAAACTTATTTCCAGATAGCAAAGAATATTTGGTCCCAATCTGGCCCGTCTGCTGTTCTCTTATGGCGCACATTTGGCTTGGAATGACAGCAGTGACTCAGGGTGAGTGTGGCTACCTGAAGAATGCTACAGAAACACAGCATGTTGTGTATAATAATATGTTGATAACTCTACAACAAGCCCCTTTGGTCACAATCCAGATATGCTATTTTTATTAATCAACTTCTGTCTCATAAAAAAAACACATATAGCTGTCTACCTAATTTCCAGTGCAGAAATTAAGGGGTCAAGGCATGCAAAGGATCGCCGAAAACCTGTTCTATCTCCATTTAATGGAAAGATTCTATTTCCTACAACCATTTATGGAGACCGCTCCACAGTTATTGGCACCAAGGCAGCACCCTCCATGATGGAGATATACTTTTTTTACATTATAAAAAAAGATTCTATAATAATTAACGTCTTATTTCAGAACTGTGTATGCTACAAATGTAGAACAATGTGTAATATGAGAAACACTGAGAAAAGGGAGATTCATTATCATTGAGCTGCTACTGGTAATGTTTTCATTGCTTTCACTGGGCAATATTTCAGACGCCCGGATGAATGCAGAATCACAGCCATCAAAAACCTTTGCTATGAGAAAATAGCAACATATATTTAGCCAATCATGTTGCTTGAATTGGACACATCATGGGTGCATTGTCTATCGCCCTAAGCAGATGAGTTAGACTACAGGTCAAAGAGCTCGGTCCACACACACACACACACATACACACAAAAAGGGAAAATCAGAGTGAGAGAAAAATCTTTGTGATGTTTCACTAACCTGTACCATGGAGAACATAGCTTATCATTGCTACTATGGGCTCAGCAATGCAGAAACTGCACTATGTAACTTTTGTAACACCTGGAGGTGGGTAGGGGAAACCCCAGGAGCAAAAAAAAAAAAAAAGAGAGAGAGAGAACATAAATACATTTGTTTAAAATTGATTAATTTTTCTCATCTTTACCTGTAGTGACAATAATTTTTGTGTGGACTGTATTTTTGAGAGTAAATTATGTGACTCATAAACACACTTGGAAAACTGAAATTATTAGACAGATTTATATATGCTGCCCTATCAAAAATGTAGTTCTTAAAGTGTAAATTAAAAGGAACTATGATTACATATTTAAGGGAATCCGGTTCTGATTCTAATCACGTTTGGTAATCAGATTATGAGTAGTTTTAACATGACTCAACACAAGTTATCAGCTTTAAGAAGATTTATTCAGAGGAGAACTTGCAGGGCAATTTAGGCTTTCATATATGCAATAGCTTAAATTTTGGGAAATATTCACCAATAAATTTTACTTAAATATTTATGGTTTGTACTGAAAGAGGTGGCACAGTGGCACAGCAGGCAGTGTCGCTGTCACACAGCTCCAGGGACCTGAGGTTGTGAGTTCAAGCCTGGCTCCAGGTGACAGTCTCTGAGGAGTTTGGTGTGTTCTTCCAATAATTGTGTTGAGGAAGATAATGCAATATTATGAGTGACTAATTTGTATGAATGTTTGCTTCCAGTGCGTGTTGTGACTTCCTTGTAAACATCTGTTAAGGGTCAGTCCTGCACATGACTTAAAGGATTTTTATCTCGCTCCTTCAAACAGAACAGCTTCAACTAAAGAAGTTCCTTATATGTGTAGTGTAACATATACATATATTTTTATAATTTGTTTTATAGCCTTGACCTTATTCAAACTCCTCCAATCTCTGATATTTGACTTAATGAGATTAATTACGATTTATAATTGGCTTAAGCAATTAAAACATTAATAATTAGTTTGAGAATGAATAATAATCATGCTAAATGAGTACGTCAGGATTTTCAGGAAAATAATAAACAAATTGCAAACACTGTGATTTCAAATAATGAGAGTTTTATTAATAAAGAGAAGTATTTAATTAACATAGCACAACCTTGTAATCTCACGGTGTCCGGCAGGGGGAACTGATTCGAGCTTAAAGGTGAGCTAGGCGCTTCTGACTTGTGGCTAAAGTTACTAGCTAAGGTTTTATTAATACAAAATTTATCAAGAACTTAATTCGGTTTTCAGCTCTAGAAATGCATAAGTTTAGCTTACTTTTTCGTCGATTTTCACCACTCGTTTGGATGCAGAGGCTCTTTGAAGTCCTGGGAGTGGAGGCGTCTCATTTAGTCTCGCGGTTCTTACTGCAGAAGCATCCAGGCTGAGTTAGCGTGGAGGTCTTTCTTCGTTGATTGAGTTGTCTCGGGCGTACCCGGAGTGTGATGACGCAGGCGGCAGGATCCTCTCTTCGGCCTTTGGTCCAGAGTGGGAGAGTCCAAAATATGGACGTCTTAGACGAAAGGTTCGCTGGTTGCTGCAGTTCCAGAACTGAAAATCGCTTCAATAAACTTACTTATTCTGAGACTTTTTGGTATCTCGGCAGTGTTTCCTTACTCTGGCCACGAATAAGTTCACCTGCTTCGATCAGTCGTGAGATTAAACTTAGATTGGGTTATAAGACATAAACACGATTAAAAGAAAAGAAGATATTCAAATTACTCGACGTCTTAGTAAAACTTCATACTCTTAGCTAATTTCGAGACGTCTCTCGTAAGCTTTTTCTGAAGTCTGAGATTTTCTCGGATCTCCTCGTTGTTGTTGTCGTCGGCGTCCTCTCTTTTCCGCTTTCTTTCGTGGTTCGTTACTTCTGTCGAGCTCTCGGGACTGAATTCTCGTAACTCTGTTGAACTTCGAACTGAACTGCGTTGGCTGCTCTGTGTTTTCAAGGCTGGCACGGTCACGCCTTAACGGGAGGAGTCCTCTTTCTGATTGGACACAAATTCAGTCTCACGTGACTCTCGCTAGGGGGAGAGAGTCGAAGGGGGTTTGAATCATTGATTCACACATAAAGAATATGAATTTCGCGTATCGAAATTCTTATACCTGTTATCAACATATAACAATGGGTACACTGGATTATTAATATCAAACATTTACATAAGGTTTCATTTTTAGGTCCCATTTATGACGATACGCTAGAAAGGAATATTAATCCGTTTTCTCTTATTCAGAGGTAGGATTTCTTTTCATGATAGGAACAATCCACAATATACAACATTTCATTAGGAGGTAGGCATTCATCTGAGGGTACAGAAAGTGACATTAATACATCTGTTTATACACAAATAATCAGAGTTCGACTATTTTCCGCTATGGTTTCCGGCGACTCCGAGTGAGGCGTAGTTTCGCCAGTGTCCATTTGGGGTCGCTGTTGATCCATGTGTAGATTGTCGCTTAGATGAGTCAATGGGGTTCAATTCGAGGTCGCCCCTTTCTGAACATCTGTTGATTCCCGTGGAGATAACGAGACATTGAGGTGCCACTTTGTCCCAAGCGGGATTATAACCCTTCCTTTTGTTTGAGGTTCCTGTCTCTTAAAAGCATTATAAAATAGGTTATCTCCTGAAGAGAGGGGGTCGTTGGGGCCATGTGTTGAAAGTGTCCTTCTCAAGTCCTTTGATGTTTTAGCTTATGTGTGTGCGCGCGGTTGTAAAGTTCTTCAACCCCGCAGGTACAAACAATCCTCTGGAATGTGGCTTGGTCGCAGAGGAACGGTCCTATTCAGACTGGAAAAGTTTTAATTCAAAACTTTTAATTTCTTCATTTCAATCTGTCCAAATATATCTTAGGTCTATACTCCACTACATATGAACTTCTTGCACCAGGTTCTTCCATTGGATTAAGATCAGGACATTGACTTGACCTTTCCAAAACATTAACTTTATACTTTTTAACTGTTCTTTGGTAGAATGATATCTGTGCTTAAGGCCTTTGTCTTACAACATGGTCCATGTTCTCTTGAGATTCAGTTAATAAACAGATATCCTGGATTTTCCCTTAACAATTTGGGATACTTCAGGATTCAAAGTTCCCTCAATGATGGGCAAGCTGTACTGATACCTGAAGTTATGTAATAACAATGTTGGCAGTAGGACTATGCTCAAACTCCTCCCCTCATCCGTATATATACCCTGTGAACTCTGGTCATGTCCATGTCAGACAAACTTGCTGCACTTGGCTCATAAAACCAAGGGCATAGAATTAGTATGGACAGAAGTGACTAGCACTGACTAGTTCTTCCTTCTAGGTTTAAGCACGGACAATATAGTATTGTATATTGCACTTACTACGTTTTGTTCACTGGCCCTTATTCTGACAAGCGTCTGAACTCAGAGGGAGTTTGGACTCTAACCTATTTGGACACTAGAGTGGAGCTGACAGACTACACTCATCACAGTTGTAAATAATCCTTTTATGTCCAACATAGACACTTTACATGGGAAAGAAATCTTGTTTGATTTGACATGATGTTAGGTCACTGGCAGTTTGTTGGTGGCTGGCTTCAAACATCAAAAGAAGCTTGTGCTAGTCTTCACAGTTTGTCAGCATGGTTTTGAAGGTAAACTTATTTCCAGATAGCAAAGAATATTTGGTCCCAATCTGGCCCAATCATGTTGCTTGAATTGGACACATCATGGGTGCATTGTCTATCGCCCAAGCAGATGAGTTAGAGGTGAATTCAGGACACCTGGGATTATTTGTAAGAAACTACAGGTCAAAGAGCTCGGTACACACACACACACACAC